>NC_044928.1:20233102-20262075 GCF_003576645.1 Ipomoea triloba
AAAAGAGCCCCCCCCCCCCCCCCCATTCTGCCTACATGGGGTCCGCCTTTATAACATAAAAAAGTAGCAGTTACAATAATGATAGCAGCGGCCACCTAATAAGTGATGCCACCTCCTCAGTTAATTGAGGCGTACTCCTCCGTATTAAGTGCATTGGCCTTCTATAACTCCTCTGAGGCGATGCTCTTAATGCGTGGCCTCTTGTAACCGTTCCACCTACTCTTGACCGTTACTGTTTGACTGTCATTAATGCTTTGATGGGTTAGACTAAGTGCACCGGGTCTGTTTAGCACCTTATTTAATTATCTTATCACCCGCCCCCTTCTTCCAAGTTGAGAGCATGACAAAGTCAACTAGGAAGTAATAATAGTGTAGAATCGTTGAGTATCCCGTCACCAGCCCTGGTTACGGGCTATGCGTGTAGAGAGATTGACCGAAAAGAATATATATTTTTCAATATATGTATATATATAATTTCTTTTTGTTTTTATTTATTATTATTTTATTTTATTTTTTATCGAAATGGGGTGGTCAAGGCCAAGAACCTCCTTGGCCATGGCAGAAGCCGAGGCGAGGCCTCGGCTGCCATGGCCAAGGAGGCCACGACCACTTTTTTTTTCTTGTTCTTTGTTTATTGTTTTTTTTTTGTGTGCATGTGTTCATAACTCACTTCGGTCGGTCGTAGGCTCGGTCAAAGGTCAACTCTTCTGTAGGGTAATGAGCGAGGTCAAATCCCGTACCAGTCATTAAGGAATAGTGGTTTTGTAATCAAGCCTTTGAGCTTGACCAAGAAAATGCCCTTCCGTTGAGTAGCTAGCGAGATTAGATCTCGTGCCGGCCCTAAGGGAATAGAGTGTGAGAGTGTTTTTTTTAGAACGAGGATGTGCCTTATTCAAATGATTTCGAGGACACGACCTCGAACTCCCCTTCTGTTTGACACAGAGGGCTCTATGGATAAGAGTAGAAATTTTTTTCTTTTTTGATAATAGTAGAAAATTTTTTTCTATTCACCAAAATTGATTAGAGCGGACCATGATCAAATGTTACATCAATAATCATATTGCTGATCTTATGCGTTTTAGCGAATAACATATTTTTTTGTATTGCGCGGGTTCCTCCTCTTAGTACTCATTGTCCCTTTTTTTCCATGACTTGATCATACCTCCTCTTTTTCGTGTCAAAAGCGGATGGCTCGGGGCCCTCCCCCTTTCATCACACATTTTCAGGTTGGGCTTGTTGCCATGGGTGCTTCACAAATAGAGTAAAGTATCTCATCTAAATGAGCTCATCTATTTGTCTCTTCAGAACGTGACATTCGTTAATGTCATGGTCAACTTTGGTGAAACTGACAATATTTGGTCTGGTCTACCTTAGGGGAAACTTTCACGCACTCCTCTAGGAACTGCACCATCCCCATCTCCTCGACTTGGTCCAGGATTACGCTAACCAGATGGGTCAGTGGGGTTAAATGACGCAAAGGGATCAAACGGGGTCCTCTTGACGATTGATTTCTACTTCTAATTTTTAACTGACCCGAGCCTGTCACCTGGTTGGTTGGATTTATTTTCTCGGACTTTCCTCCTGCCTTGCCTTCCACCTCTTCTCTTTTCTTCTTAGTGGCTTCCTCTACTTCTGTGTAGCGATTGACCGCCCTCATTATATCTTCATAAGAGCGAGGACGGTGGGTGTTTAGCTGCCTATGGAAGTCTCCCGACCTAAGTGCTTGGATAAATGCTGGGATCACTGCCTTGGAGTCAAAATCGTACACGTTATTAAGTTCCTTCTTCCATTTGTTCAGGAAATCTCTTAAGCTCTCTCCCCTATCTTGCCTTATTGCGTAGAGGTGAGAGAAAGGCTTCTTATGTTGTATACTGTTAGAGAAGTAAGTCAATAAGCTTTTCGATAGATCTGCAAAATTTTGGATTGATCCATCCGGGACGTACTAAACCAGTCCTAGGCTACCCCATCCATATTGGACAAGAATGCCCTGCACATAATGGCGTCATCTGCCCCAATCATCACCATAGTTGCCTTGTACCTCGTCATGTGTGCACGCGGGTCTGAGGTCCTTGTGTAAGCTCTGATAGTCGGAAGTCTGAACTCATTCAGAAGGGGTGCGCCCATTTTCCCCGTGATAAATGGTGCGGCCATCCTTACCTCAGGTTTAGGCGACTACTCCCTCGCCTCCATTTTCTTCTCTAGCTCCTCTATTTTCTTTTCTAGTCGCTCTACCACTTCCTCCTGCACGCTCGGGGTTCGCTTATGCACAGTGGACCGACGCGGAACCGGCCCTCCAAATTCACCAACCCCTTTTAACTGTTGTGATCGCTTGTCCTGGTGTGGTCCCATGGAGGATGACCCCTTGGTTGCGGACATAAGCTATGTTAGATAGTAACCCTCTCGCCCCATTGTCCTAGGGGCATAGAAACAACTGGTCGACGTCTGATAGAGCCACTTAACTGAACTCCTTCTCCTTGGTCCTTCACCTCTCTTCTCATAGAGAGAGGTTGAGATTTAGGGCAATCACCAGTAGCACGGGTCGCACCGCGGCATAGACACTGGATCCTCTCTCGCATCACTTCATAATCCTACGCATATGCTCGAGGCACTTGACCTTGAATCCCTACCACCAATTGGGTTAGAGCCGCTGCTGCCTGCTGAATGACTTGGGTCGTCGCTTAGAGATCTACAAGTGGCAGTTGTGCCTTGGGTTCTTGCTGCCCTCCACCACGATTATTGTTGAGCTGGTCGCGGAGGTCACCATCATGATTGTTGTTGAGCTGGCCCCAGAGATCGCTTGAGTTCATTTGTCGGACATCCATATGACCACTACCATTTTCGTTGATGTTCTGGTCACGGGAACCATGTGAGCCACTTGATCTAGATCGTGCCATTTTTTCAAGTGTGTTGATGAGATTTAAAGATGTATGTTGTAGCCTTGAGTTGATCTCAAACTCTCAATGAAAGCACCACTGATAGTAAATATGGTTACCGGAGTATATTTGCGTATAAGTGAACAGAGACAATTGTATTGCTATAATTTGCGAACTAGAAACAGAGCTCCCCTTCTTCCTACATGGGGTCCACCTTTATACCATAAACTTGTAACGGTTACAATAATGATAGCAACGGCCTCCTAATAAGTGACGCCACATACTCAGTTGATTGAGGCGCCCTCCTCCATAAGTGCGCTAGCCTTTTATAACTCCTCTGAGGCGATGCTCTTAATGCGTGGCTTCTTGTAACAGTTTCGCCACTCTTGACCGTTACTGTTTGACTGTCATTACTGCTTTGATGGGTTAGACTAAGTGCACCGGGTTGGTCCAGCACCTTACCCAATTATCCTGTCAAACTTATAGGTCTTAGACAAGTTGCATCGTTACAACGATTCTGTTTATTTTTTCGTTGTATGAACTCCTCCTGAGGTTGATCTTCGTTAAAAGTTCTTCAATAGAGCTCATATGAGCTTGGAAGAACTGCATTGAACGCCTTTTATCTTCCATGAAGGTTGTGTTTAAACTTCTTTCCTTCCGATCCCATTCCTTCCAAACATCTTCTTCCGAAACCTTTCCTTCCGGATGTCTTCTTCTGAAACCTTTTATTCTAGACGTCTTCTTCCCGATCCTTTCTTTCTGGACGATTCCTTCCGACTGTCTTTCGTCCAATTAGCTTAATCGCGAAACGTTATCTAAATTTGCAATGAATCATTAGGGTTTAAAGTGCTTATACAATATTCTTTATATCATCAAAATCTATTAAAAATATTTCTAACAGCTACACACCTGTACATTTATTACTTACAAATAGCGACTTTCTATAAGATAATTGTATGTTTGTGATATGACATTTTACCACATCAGGGAGCGACAGTCTGTGAATGACATTTTAAGAATTCTTAGGATTTTCTTAAATTATATTATGTATAAATTATTATGTTAAAACAAAAAAGGTAAATAGAGTGAATGGGATTCCTTTCCTCCTTTGTGAAGCAAAGCAAAAGAAGTGATTGGATGTTGGAAGGTCTGGATTTGATCCTTTGTGCGTACATGAAGACTAAAATTTGACCAGTGAACTAATTGCACTACTCTCAATTTATATCCACATAGACTCTAGGGACAAGACAGTCGGACAGGGTCCTGTGGGTACCTAAGTTAAAAAAAAAAAAAAAAAAAAAAAAAAAAAAAAAAAGCTGAATGTAAAAGTAGTGGAGTACGTGCACCGAAGTTTGATTATGCATGCATGCCTCATAAATTATGAGTAATAATTATAGGGTAAGTCATGCTTAGCTTGCAGAAACTGAACTGCTGAAATGTAGTCAACATAATTGAGTATACTTAACATTTAATGATGATTAAAGCGACAAAAGATTCCCAATTTATAACGCAGCTCCTCCATTTGAACCCCCATAATATCCGGCTAATAATCGTGTTTAAATCATTTTAGGGATAATGTGAGCTGAACTATTTAGATTTAGGGTGATAACAACTCACCCTTTCTTTTTATACATTTACCCCTATGTTGCATTGCATGAAAACAAGAAATGAGAAATGAGAAATGAGAAATGAGAAATGAGAAACAGGAAAACACCAATGCTAATGAGGAAAATGCGTAAATATTTAAAAAAAATATTGGGGTATATTTGTAAATATTTTTTTATATTAATTATCTACTAGTTTCATTAAAAAAAAAAAAAGAAAAAGAAAAAAAGAGTATAACGGTAATAAATAAAACTTTAAAAGTAATGCATTAAATTAATTAGTATAAATAGTTAAATAACCCAATGTCCAATCTATACTATTAAAAAAAACAAAATCCCCTTCATTTTAACTTCCTGTCCAGAACACTCATATACTATTAAAGTTTGTGTAATATTTTAAAATATGATAATACAATTTCTAATACAATATATTATTTATACTTTCCTATTCATAAAATAATAATAATAATAATAATAATAATAATAATAATAATAATAATAATAATAATAATAATAATAATACCGCAGGTTGTGATTTTAGTCATTTAATAATAATAATAATAATTTAGTCAAAATAATAGACTAACACCATTGTTCCGACTGAATATATTGTTTGGTAATGCTTTGTTGTTAGAATTAGTCGTTGGTTCACCGGCATTTACTCTAGTTAATCCAGAATGAATGGTAAGTAAATTTGTTATCTCAATAGCCTACCTAACTATTTTACTGATGCATTTTTTAATTTTCTTCCCTCGATATAAGTAATTGCAGTAGCCGGTAGTGAAACATTGTACAGTGAATTTATGGTTTGCTCTCCAAGAATACTTATTAATATGCTTAGGAATAGTAATACAACTTACATTGAAATTATTTGTAATAATTTTTACATTTTACTATATACAAATTTCAATTTATTTGTTGTTTTAAATTATTGATTTGCTCCAATTAATATGTTAATTATTATGTATTTATTTGTTTTTATTATTTCCCAAAAATATTTCAGTTGCTAGCAACCCAAATAATATATATCCAATTAATATATAAAATTTAATTTGTATTAGGACATGCATTCATAGTTGTGTATCTAAAGTACGAGCCATTCTATGAGAATTGTTAAAACACTGATAATTTTTCTTTTAAAAAAAAAATGAGCTGGTATTGCAATTAACTGTTGGTTGTCCAACATTTAATCAAAGATTGAATGGTGACTAAATTTTTTTTTTTCCAATATCCCATCCACATATTCTCTTTTGTATAAAATGCAATCATAAATTTTCCCTTCTCAATGTAAATAACTGTAGTCGCGGGTAACAAAGCATTGTTCGATGGATTTAGGGTTTGCTTTCCATAAACACCTATTAATATACCCAACAACTACTACTACTGAAAAATGTAATGTAACATACTATATTAAATTATATGCAAATTTTGATTTATTTGTTCTGTTAAATTGTTACAGTTCGTCAAAGTCCATTCAAAGAGAATAATGTGGCCACCAGAGGAACACCAATAAGTGCAATTACAAATAGTATATGTTATATTCAAATTATCTTATTTCTCATCTCAGTTAAAGTAATATTTTAATCTGATTTTATTTATTTAGTTATTGTTTTATTTTTACATGTTAACGTGTTAATATTATTTTGTATTTATTTGTTTCTATTAATTTTTTTTTTTTTTTTGAAAATATTGAAGTTGTTAGCAACCCAAGTTTATATGCATTGAACAATGTACTTCGGCCAATCACACCTTCAACTGTCGTCACAAATGGTAACACTTTTCTCTATTTGTTGACTACCTATGTGTTTATTGATTCTATACATACACTAAATGTTGTGTTATATATGTCTGAATAAAAAAATATTCTATATGCTCAATGTGATGTTATATATGTTTGAATAAAAAAAATTACACTTAATATGCGTAACATGTTTTCATCATCCAATGAGCGTTCATTGAATATGCCAAATATATCAACTTCAACGTCTTCATCACTTTGAAGTACTTATTTAAAAATAAATATTAAGCATTATCCTATTCGCGCAACGCGCGTGAAAAAACTAGTATAGGTATAACTGATGTTAACCTCATTAATTCCTTAATCATTTATAATGCATATTAGTTAGTTAATTAGTATGTAGTAATTATTACATAATAATAATTTGAAAAGTTAAATGTAATTAACAATGATTTATAATTTATAACTAGTGTATAATAATAATGAAAAATAATTGTTTAATAATTAGGAATCATAAATGTAATGAAATTAGTAATTAGTAATTATTCTTTAGTTGTAATATAAGAAGATAAAATAGTTTATGACTACTTTAGTAATAATAAAAAATTTATAGTCAAATTATTTTTAAAGAAACGAGTTTTGAAGATGAGCGACGGCAAGGAAAAATGGTTGATGATTCTTAATTAAATTCCTTACTACCATGTTCCAGTTTCATTCCAGCGACGGCAAGGAAAAAGGATGACGATAAATCAGAGTTGTCGTACGATGCGACAACAAATGTGATCAAGGCCGGAATAGTTTTCACGGGGTTTGACGAGCTAAAAAATGTTATGACCATATACCTTGCGCACATGCAATTGCAGCTTGTAATTTTTGCAGGGTTGGGTATGGCTCACTGGTGCCGCCAGTCTTCACTATTGAATACTACAGAAGGAGTTATATGGAGGTGACTTCTATCCACTGGCTTCAAATAATCAGTGGACTAATCCAAGCACATGTCTTCCACCGCTTTCTGCTACGTGTCAAGAACGTTGAGGTTAACGACAAACATGTCGATTTCCCAGTGAAATGGATTATGGCAATTATAATAGAAAATGTAATAATTATAAGGCACGGACCCATACTTCATCACAATGTCCACGTTTAAATACTCAATAAATTATAATTCAATATCACATTGTCACTTAATATAATTTCAATTATTTTTTATAATATAAATATATATCACACTTGTTTCAAACAAAATATATAAACAAAGGAATTGGTTAAGTCATAATGTGACTTAATATAATTTCAATTGGAAGAAGATAATAAGGTGTTGCAAAATTGGAAGAAGGCATCGCTGACTTCTTTTGGGAAGAACGCACTGACGCTTGGAGCATTATTTGGAAGACAGAGCATCATTGCTTACGACGAGTTGGCGGCTATGCCTACAAGTTATTCAAATGTCTTTTTTTTTTCTTTTTTTTTTTCAAAAAAGAAAAATGAATTGAAGAAGAAAAGGTAAAAAAAAAAAATTAAATATATTAATTATTCATAAGTATAATATATCAAATAAATAATATCAGTATATGGAGTGACATTAACTAGAAGGATTACGCGAAAATGGATAAAACTAGGTAAATTGTACAATTTTTCAAAGTTTAATTTTTATTTTTTTTTGAAAGCAAAGTTTAAATTAAATATCTAATGAAATTTTTAAAATTTAATATTTAATTATATGAGAAAATGACAGTTTAATTAGTCCATTAGTTATGTCTAAATTGTATATTCAATTCATAAATTATTGTTCTATACAACTTTACTCCTTAAATTATCCTGAAAGTGACTATTTCACTCCATTACTTATCAATTTTGTTAACATTAATTTTTTTTTTTGATTTTTCAATTATTAGAGAAAAAATTGGTCATTTAAAATTTTTCCAAGTATAAAAAATAAGAACTTCACATTATTGCTTATTTCAAGTAAATGTTGGGTTTGTTGTAATGTTGATTACACAATAATATGAGATTAATTTTTTCAATTATTAAATAATAAATTTAGTTCTAAACTTTTTAATGCATAAATAAATATTTTTTCTTTTTAATCATGTTCCGGTTTGATATTCTCATAATGAATAATTAGAAATCAAAATGTTTTTTTATTTTTCTATAATTTAAAGATCAAAATTGCAATGTGACATGATTAAAATCTCAATGTGATAAAATTTTTGAGAATTATGTTCCTGATAAACAATTTAATAGTTGGTTTAGTTTATTAAAAAGAATTGAGAATGAATTGAATTTAAATTTTATGAAAAAATTACTTGAAATATTGATTATATTATTTATCGATGAAAAATAAATTGTTGAAAATAGTTAACATAAAGACTCAATTAATCTTATTATATATTTTCTCAATGTGTGAATATATATATATATATATATATATATATATATATATTACCGGTTGATATTGCATGCTTTGATTAATTCAAAATAGAAAGTGAGTCATAATTTTTTTTATTAAATAAAATCATGATATGTGATGAAATTTCATTCTTAAAAGAGACATTTATCATTTTGTTGATATTATTTCTGGAAAAGTGTTAAATTGGCCCCCTAAGTCAAGTGGATAGTGCAATTGGATTCCCTAAGTACAAAAAGTTTCATGCATTCAAATCCCCTAAACCGGTAAAATTGTTCAATTAAGTTCAAATTGACCTTGTTTAGGTCAAATTTGTGAGGTGTTGACACATCCTTTTTATTTTATTTTTCAAAATAAATATTTTTTTATTAAAAATTAAAAATGTTATTTATTATAAATAAATAAATATCTATTATTAAAAAAAAAACAGCACCGGCTGTGCACAATGTGCGCGCACTACAAATTTCAGAGATATAAGTTGATGAGTTATACTATATGAACTCTTAAATTTTACTTTCTGATTTGACGGACACTGATAATTTTTTTTTTTTTTATGTGGATAACAATACAAGTATCTAAATCAAGATTTTGTGTATAATAGAAAATTGGGAGTACAAAATTGAAATACATATACGGAGTAGTATGTTTCTAAGTTGATGGGCATGCATCACTGCCACATCAAATGAGTTTGTACTTGTGGTACTTTCTGAAATAATTCTCCCAGAATGTGTCATTTTACATGGGCTTTGGCTTATTGCGTGTTAAGAAATGCTACCTAAAAATAAATAATTGGTTAAAGTGTCATTTTGCACCATGAACCAAAATTGATTCTTCATGCCGCACTATCCTGACCTTTCATAAGTGTTGTTTCAATGTATAAACCATTAAAAAAAAAAATTGCCTAGATTTTTTTACAGGTTTCCCCGTTGCCCTGATGACAGGGCACCGGTATTTATATGATGTGACTTTATTGATTTTAATTAAATCAATTTGATTGATTTCTTTAGTCAAAATTAATTTGATTGACTATCTGTTCATTCGAATTTCTAGAAGTTATTTGTTTGAGTGGTCTCTTCCCTCACCGGCAACCTCCTTTGGTGTTTAAATATTCCGTCTGGGTGCTTTGGGTGGCCTATGGTGGTACTCGACGGTCCTAGCCGGACTATCATTGCAACCTTAGGAAACCGCCGGCAAGTGTCCTCCTTTCCATCATCTTCTCTGTCTTCTGTTTTACCGGGTGGCCGACCGGGTCACTCCATTCTCCGGTAAGAGAAGGTGCCTGCTCTGGTGGAAGTCTTCATTATCTTTCACCTAAAAGAGCTTGGGTGCATACTTCTGGTGGAGTGTCAAGGCAAGAACATTTTAGGAGCAAATGGTTTTTCAATTAGGGAGGCACCTTTGGAAGGATTCATGAAAATGGATTTTTAAGTTGGTTTTTATTTGTGTGCTTAAGGTGCGTGGTTTATGTTCTCTCGCGAACTATTTTTTCAGTCTTAACTCGCCCCATCGCGGAGCGGGTGTGGACCAGTTGTGGTCTTTGGCTCACTTTGACAATACTAGTTGAAATTGATAAAATTAAAGTAACACTTTTATTTAATTGTTATAATAATGTGATTATAGTGGGCTTAGTCTAGGTTGAGCTGCTTGCAAATGATTGATGTACATATTTTTCTCTTTCCGTTAAAACATGGTTTGTCATATTTCAAACTATTTACGCCGTATTTCTTCTTTTCTTCCAATCAATCACAGTAATAAGATAATTATTAACTTCTAAATATTTCAAAGCTTTAAAGAATTGAAACATCTTTGGAATGTTGTGCTACATTAACTGAATGTAGTACACAATTATTATCACTTTTTGCTCAAATTTGAATTCATCCAATTTGATAAATGCATACGGAAATGAATATTTTTGTTAGATCTAGTAGTGTCTTGAGTAGCCCTAATTATAGGATATACATTTAAGTTCACTCCATACTCATACGTGTTGAACAATAAATAATATATAAACATAAATGTGCAGTCCTACTATCAACTTAGACTTTTAGTTGAGATGAGACACATGTTTCAATTACAATTATACGTGCTAATCCCCGCCGTTTGCAACTTTGCATTGATATGGAAAATGAATTTTGATCTTTTTTTTTAAAGCTTAATTCCCTTAGAAGAGTAAAGAATTGAAGGACTCATACTCATCTTTATTAAACTATCCAAAAGAGATATATATTATCATTCTCATAATTAATGTACTACAAATTTTTTTTTAAAAATTATCATATAATATTCCATCTTACTTTAAAAACAAAAAAAAAAATCTACTTTAAATTCTTTTTTTTTTCAAAAATAAAAATAAAACCACAATTACACATAAAATGAAATTTATTACGGAGTATTTATTTTATTTTTGTATTTAAAAATAAAATGACATTATTAAAAGTCTCTCATAAATTGCATGTTGTAAATTGTAACAACTGGGTAGGGTCATGATAGCTTAAACAAAAGTTTAACAATGTTAAACAATAGTAGTAATGGTAGAGTAGTAATGATAATCACTTTCAGTCTACTGGTTATATATCTTTTTGTTCTTAATTTTAAATTTAATCAATTTCATGACTTTGTTGAGATTAATATATTTTGTCTCATGTTACAATTTTCATCTAATTAATTAACTTTTTTTGGGACAATTTTATAATTTTATAATTTTATAATTTTATTCCCTTTTTATTGTTGAAAAAAGTTCATAAAAATATACAGAGTAATAAATAATAAATGTATACACTTTTTATGAAAGAAAATACCTTTTTATGTAGTATTATTTACTATGTTGTTTATAAACATCTAAGAATAAAATATTAAAGCCTGCATAGATAGCTCTACTAATCATAGTGATGAAATTTGTTACAAGAAATCAAGGATCGAGTCTTACTAACGGGTAGTGTGAGACCATCCAACCTCTCAAAATGAGAGGGCTTAGTTGAGACTTGAGGGCTATTTAAATATGATGGAATTATAAGTCAATTCATGTTATACTCTTGATTTATGTCCATTTTTTGTATGCTAATAAAAGATATACATTTTACTTTTAAATGTTGTACACTTTAATTTTATTGGACAAAATTATCCTTACTACATTTTTATTAGACAAAGCTACCCTTATACTGTTATAACCCCGTTAGTATTTAATTATAACATTGATGACTCTATCATTATTACCATACACCTATACCTATCATATCCTTCTCCTATTCTTTAATTACCATTTTATTAAAATTTAAAATCATTATATATTTAATTTAATTGTAGAATATATTTAGTTAAATTTCTATTAATGGTAAATCATATATGTTTGTGTATTTAATACATATATTATTTGTGTATATATACCAATATATGTGAGTACTAGATTAATATTATAGATATTTTATTTATTTATATATTGTAAAATCATAGTATAAAATTTTTTAAAGTTGTTTACATTATTATTAAAGAAAATATAAATTCTCTCTCTCTTTTTTTCTCTCTCTATAATTTTCAAATACGATGATTAAAATTTATATACTACCTTAAGGAATTGTAAAATATAATTTAAATTAAAATTTTTAATTATTTTTATCAGTATTTTAATATTAGACATGAATTTTCACACAACGCGTACAAAATGTTTGTGTGTGTATATTATATATATATATATATATATATATATATATATATATATATATATTTTGTCAAATTAAAACGGCAAACACCTAAGAGTGTATGACACCTAAGGCTACAAGCTAGGCCTAGCCTTTTAAGCATGGTCTTAAACCCTAATAAAATGGTCCCCCACTAATTAAACTCTACTTATGTATGCATGGTTAATCTTGTGAAAAGATAACATTAATTAATTAATAAAAGTAAAGATGATAATTCCCAACAAGATATACATGACTGCATGCCATCTACAATAATTTAAGAAATTAAATAAACAAAAAAAAAAAAAGAGTAAGAATTTTACTTTTAAGTGCAGTGTGATTAGGAGACAAGTAAATTGTCATCTCTATAAATTTCCAAGCTACATCCTCCATCTCAAATGTTAGTCGTACCACACATATTAAATACAAAAAATAAAAATAAAAATAAAAATAAAAATTTTAGTCTAGGACTTAATTATTACTTGTATTAAAATGAAGTTATATAGAACCTATCTTTCAATTTGTATAGATGTTGTTCATAAATCATCATGCAAGTTGTTAATTATATTTGATCTCTTAGCTTGTGTGACAAAACCTTGTAATATCATTCCTAGCTCTTATGAAAATTTTATTGTAATTTCACATTTCTCTCATGATTTACCAAAAGTTCCAGCATGTCGTCATTGTCCATTATATTATATGCTTTCAAAAAAGGCAATAACAGATCAAGATGGGCAGATTCCTTGTGCGCACCGACATTTAGCGTTGTCCGTTGAGTCACTGAGTTATCGCGATTTACATCTACCCAAATACTTTACCGGATTGAGATATGGGAGGCTCTTGTGGTTGGTACGATTTCAACCTTTTGGAGCGAAAATAAAAGGCATTAAGACTATTTTAGAGCTATGAAACATCATCATCCTCGATTACAATGTCATCAATAGGTCTTTAAGAGTTCAATAATTACAATAAAATTAAACTATCACAAAACTCAATTTCAAGTAATGGTATTAACTTTCATTATAAACTTACATAATATTTGATGAATCATATTTGTATCTATTAGGACTCTACATAATAGAGTCATACTATAAGTCTCAGTTCTAGTTTAGTTATGATTCTCTGTTCTAGTTTAGTTGTGATTCTCTTGTATATATACTCTTGATTCCCCACAGTTATATTTGATGAACTCCAATACAATACAATAGTTCTCATCTGGTATCAGTCGCTAGGGTTTCATCCTTGTTCCCATGGCTGCGAATGACGGTTCTGCCTCTGAACGTACCGTTTCAGATGTTGCTGTGAGTTCTGCGGCGCCTGCTCCCGTGTCGTCGCTCTCGTCTACTCATCACTACATTAGCATCAAACTCAACCACCGCAATTTTTTATTTTGGCGTACTCAGGTTCTCTCGTTTCTACGTGGCCATGATCTCATTGATCTTGTTGATGGATCGTGTCCTTGCCAGGAGGAGTTCCTCCCTGCCGTGTCTGCTGCTACCTCGTCCACTGCTGCTGCCCGCGTTCGGAATCCGGCGTTTGTTGCGTGGTCTCGCCGTGATCAAGGGTTGCTATCTCTCCTTGTTTCTTCGCTGTCCGAGGAGGTGCTCTCCATCGCCGTCGGCTGTCGGACATCGAAGGAGTTGTGGGATGCCATTGAGCAGTCTCTAGCTTCCGCCTCTCAATCCCGCCAACTTCACTTGCTCAGCCAACTCCATGGTCTTCGGCAAGGAGATTCATCGACGGCAGAGTATCTCGGGCGTGCTCGGCTTATTGTTGAAGATTTAGCTCTCGCCGGCCGGAAGGTAACGCTGGAAGAACAGAACCTGTACGTGTTCCGCGGCCTTCGACCGGAGTTCAAGGATGTCACCTCTTCGCTGGCGGTTCGAGGACATCCGGTGACGCTCCTTGATACAACACTACCACTGCTGAATCCAAGTCAAAATAATGAGGGAGATGCCATACATGCAGATGTGGAGCTGTTAATACTAGGCCGAGGAGGATGCGGAAGATGCCGAGTCGCTTTGCGGATTATGTGTTGAATAAGCCTAAAGACTAGTTAGTTATGATCCGTTTATTTAGCCTATATTATTATTTCTCTATTCTATTTAAAGCCTTGTAATAAACAGAACTACAGACATGAAATACACTTGATCTTGAGTTCTTATTTATTACAAGGCTTTAAATAGAATAGAGAAATAATAATATAGGCTAAATAAACGGATCATAACTAACTAGTCTTTAGGCTTATTCAACACATAATCCGCAAAGCGACTCGGCATCTTCCGCATCCTCCTCGGCCTAGTATTAACAGCTCCACATTTTGCATGCATGGCATCTCCCTCATTATTTTGACTTGGATTCAGCAGTGGTAGTGTTGTATCACTCCTTGAGCTTGCTGACTTGCTGGGCGCGCAGGACTTCATCGCCGGTGATGATTACGCACTGCCTGGAGCTGCTGCACCGGCGGCTTTCGCTGCTCAGGGAGGTCGCCAGTCGCGTGGTCGTGGAGGAGGCCGTTCGGTCGTGCTGGTTCCGGTTCTGCTCGCGGTCGCAGAGGATCTGCATGGCGCGGCGGCGGTTCTGGTCGGCAGTCACGTGGCGGTGGGAGAGGCCGTGGCAGAGGCTCTTCCATCCAATGCCAAATTTGTGGTTCATTCGGTCACTCGGCTTTATCTTGTTACAAGTTACCTTATGTTGTCTCTCCGCAAGCTAATTTCATTCATCAGGGTGATTCGGCGAATAATGTGACTGCTCATACCTGGTTGCCCAACACCGGTGCAACGCATCATGCCACGCCTGATATAGCCGCCCTCTCTAATTCTGAGGATTATGTTGGTAACGACACCTTGCGTGTTGGTGACGGTACGCCTTTACATATTAGTAACGTGGGTCATGCTTCTATTTCTACGCCTTCTAGGTCTCTTACTTTGTCTCATATTTTGCATGTTCCTCGTCTTTCTGCATCTTTATTATCTGTTCAGCGGTTTGCGTCGGATAATCAGGTGTTTTTTGAGTTTCACCCTTCCTTCTTTGTTGTGAAGGATATTCGGACCAAGGAAACTCTTTTGCGGGGCAATAGTTCCGGTGGGCTCTATACCTTGCCGGTTCCTTCTAGTTCTCCTTCCGCGTTTCTTTCTGCTCGTGCTTCGGCGTCTACGTGGCACGATCGTTTGGGTCATCCACATCAGCGTGTTTTACATCAAGTTTTACAGTCCTGTTCTGTTAGTGAGTCGAATAAAACTTCTCATACCTTGTGTTCTGCGTGTCAAATGGGTAAATTTGCACGTTTCCCATTGCCACGTATTGTGTCTGTTAGTTTGAATGTGCTAGATTTAGTTTATACGGACATGAGGCTTTTAGTTGGATGGAGCACATGATTTAATTTGGTATCAAAGCCATGCAAAGGTCATGGGTTCGAATCTCCGCGCCACCCCTCACACGTGAGGGGGCGTGTTGAGCATACAATATATAAACATAAATGATGGAGCACATGATTCAATTGTATCGATAATGACATATTCTATAGTTTCAATTTGACAAATAATTGATGAAATAAAACACCGTTTTTCTCGATAGTCAAATTCTTCACACTCTTATTACAATTTGATGATTTTTTTAAAAAAATATATATAATAAAAATAAAATTATCTCAAATATAATCATTTATTTTTTGAAAAGTACACACAGAACAGATAAAATTTTAAAAACTTATCATATTATTTTGTTTTAATAATATTTTAAACACTATCATTAATGGTGTGACAAAAAGCATAGAAAGTGAGATGATCCCATTACCACGTGTGCCCCACATTTTTTGGAGATTGTGTGCATGGGAGATAGGGATCCTAATTTTTTTTTCTTCATATTCTCACTCTACAATATAATTCAATATTAATTAATAAACTTTATATATTTATAAATTGCATTAAAATATAACTTAAAATAAACGGTTAAACTGAAAAATTATAAGCATTTTAAAGAAAACAGCAAGTAGAATAATAAATGAATGAACAAACAAGTAGAACAAGTAGTACTCCAAAAAAAAAAAAAACAAAAGGAGTTATTTTAGCATAATAAATGAATGATAAATGATATATAAACTGAGATAGAGACAATAAAACATTTTATAAAAGAAAAAATATTTAAAATTTTATACTCAAATTTATATTCCTACCAGTAATTTTATAACAATGTAGGTAAATTTTAGTCACTTATAAATTAATTAGTTTTATCATTATTAACTAAATAAAATCACACTAATTTCTTTTAATACTACTGATTCTATTTATTGGAACTTCTCAAGTTTTTATTGAGGCTCGAACTCATGACTTCTCATTTAAAAGAGTCACTCCATATCTACAACAATATTATTAGCAAATGACATTAATTAATAATTAAAAAAATAATTAAAAAGTTAATTTCGATTAGTAATATCCTTTAAGAAAAGGTGCATCTTTCTTGGTTTTGGTGCGAATTACAGTTTGAAAATAAAAATAAAAATTGCGGTGGGAAAGGTGAATGTAATCTTCCCCTCACACAGTCACACGTGGTTAAGAAACAAACACCAGAAAGGAAGCGAGACAAAATTGCACGACATTATTTTATTTTAAAATATTAATTTTCTAAAATAAAATAAAATAAAAATATTATTATTATTCCGTATTATTTGGGATATTGGGGCATTTTCAGTAGCTTGTAAGGACAGGCACAGCTTCTACTTTCTTGTCTTTCTACCTCCACGTGTCACGTGAGGACTGCAGTCGTTATATCGTGGATTACGGTCCACAATGCATTGTGGACCGTGGTCACTGATATTACAGTTCATCGCAAAAGATACTGCATTACATTTGTTTTTATATTATCGAAAGAAACTGTAGTTATATCGAAATGTAACTATAGTTGTGTTGAAATGTAACTGCAGTGTACATGAATTGATACTGAATAACAGTTTCACATTTGTTTTTATATTATTGAATGAAACTGTAGTTATATCGAAATGTAACTGTAGTTGTGTTGAAATGTAACTGCAGTGTATATGAACTGATACTGAATAACAGTTTCACATTTGTGTTTTTATATTATCAAATGAAACTGTATTTATATCGAAATGTAACTGCAGTTGTGTTGAAATGTAACTGCTTATGTTGAAATGTAACTGCAGTGTATATGAACTGAAAGTGAATGGCACGGAACGGAAGTCGTTTCATCTGTCTATTTTCATTAATCAAAACGACGTCGTTTTGATGCGCGTTCCGCAATCCATTGTGGATTGCGGTCCACGATATAATTTGCGGTGAGGACTGAGGACGTCCCTTTTTATAAAGGAGTTTGGGGTAAATAGTGGTTAGTTGATTGAGTTAGTAGGTTTTATTAGTTGATAGTATTAGTTTATTGTAGAAAGATCTTCGGTAAATTAGTTGTTAGCTAATACGGAGTAGCTGATTACATGTAAAATGACTTTCTCAAAAAATTATCGAAAGAACTGTTTTGAGCAACTTTTTGAAGTTTAGCGTTTTGGAGCAATAAATTGTTACAAAAAGTTAATTAATCACACACTTATAACCAAGTGAAACAATTAGTAGTGGTCACATCTGATAAGCAAACTATGTTATCAAACCGGACCAAAGCCTTTTTTATTTTTTCAAATTTCGACTGTCATTTTTTTACTTTGCTTTAGAAATTTAATTACAATAAAAACAATATTAAGTGATTTTTTTTTTAAAAGCAAACACGACTATATTTATTGTTTTTTTAAAAGTGAGAGATTCATCTCGAGATGAATTCCTGACAAGATGGTCAGACTTAAAGTCAACTACTTTGGTTAGAAGCAAAGTAAGTTGGTTCACTAACTTACGAATAAAATTAAAAGAACAAGAACTAATAGAGGATGGCAAGCAAAAGTCTACAATTGTGATAAACAAATTCTACGGAGTATTTAATTTAAAACAAGTTTTAGTAAGGAATGGAAAATGTTTTCTCCTTCAAAATTTTCTTCTAATATTTCTCTTATAATTTGACTTATAATTATTAGGTGTCATGAATTGGATGACTTCACATACTTTTAATTAATTACAAAGTAATCAATTAAATAGTGTTACCTTAGGAGAGATGTGTAGCATTATTGTTTTAGTAATTGAAATAAGTTTTAAAATTTTTAATAACAATTTCTAATTTTGAAAATTTTGTCTCCCTATCCATATATGCACATAAATAATGTACTAAAGCCAGTTTGTAGGAAAGCCAAAATCAGAGGAAAGAATGATTATTCCAATCACATTCCGATGCTTAAAACACATTAATCAAATGCTTACCCCCCTAAACTTAACTTTTTATTTTTAAAAGGATTGGTACTTCATTTGAGCATCCTCAATAGGGATTTTTATGTTAATTTTTGCAAAACTAAAGGTTGTATGATTTTTTTTTTCTCCTTCAAAGACCTTAATTTTTGAAAAAAAAAAAAAAAAAAAAAGGCAATGAGAGTACTACGGGACATGCACCCGCTGACGTGTTTTAAAGTGACCGCCAGTTGAAATTTTTACTGTTGGTTAAATTTTTTATTTTTAATTGTCTAAATCCATTTTTTTCCTTTTCTTTTTCTCTTCTTTTTTTTTCTCTCTCCTACATGGCTTTATAAAACTAACAAAAAAAACTTAACATTTTCACCCATCTGTACTTATACTTACCTAACTTTTACAAAATTTAAAAAAAAAAAATGTTAGTCGCCCTTTAATTATCATAAAATATATACAGAGTAACATTTTTTCACTTAACTACCAATATTTTTTATCAATCAATTAACACTATATATCGATACTGAAGTATAAAACATTGATTTTTGTTTTAAATAACACTAATAATAGGATAAATTTGACCATATTTTAAATGTTGAGGCAATTTGTTCACTATTAAAAGTCAAGGGCAAAATATAATATTTACTATTATATTAGAAGAACCAAAAGTAAAATTAATTTATAATACCACTAACTCTATTACAATGAAGTATCTGTTCATAACTACTTTCTCAACCTAAGGGTTTGATGCCACTGGACCACAAGATCCTTGGCAAAATTAATTTATAATTACTATACACAAAAGTAAGCATAACCCATTGGGCTATGAAGGTATGTGTTGTTACTGATACTGATACCAGTGTGATCCTGATCAAAGAAGTTAATAATCAGGGAAGTATATATGTATGCCTGATTTTGGGTGAGGATTGTCTGCCAAAACCATGAGAAAATCAAGTTTGACAACAAATTAAAGACCTCTCTCCACCAACAGAAAATAGTAGTATTGCCCGCACGGGCTTACCTCTCTGGTTCAATAGACAATATTTTGAAGGGAAGAGATCAAGGTTCAAAACTCAACAGTGGCAGTGTGAAATTATGTCCAAAGTGGGCAGATCTCTTGTGCGCACTGACATTTGGCCATGTTTGCTGAGCTATTAAGTTGTCGTGATTTACATCCTCTCAAATGCTTTGTCAGACCGGGTGTGGAGGGCCCTTAGAATTGGGGATTCAACTTTTAGGGGAAGAAGAAAATAGTAGTATTTATTCAAAAAAGAATAATTTAAGCATTACAAAGATGTTGAAGCATGTAGTGATTTTGCTCTCAAAGGAGCTCAAGACATTCGGCCATATCCAATCCAATGCATCTTAGTCTAGTCTAGTCTAGTGTAGGAGAACAACACAAAGTATTGCTGCTATATATAGAGTATTTATCAAACCCTATTAATTGAATTTCCTCAAATGGCCAGTCAGTATGGCTTCTGTTTTCCTATCTGCTTTAACCATTGTATCATAGAGTTGTAACAGACAGAATCTGGCACTATAAAGATCGCGAGGCATGTTGTGATTTTGCTCGCTCTCTCAACACAGCACCTATGATGGCGGCCTGCTCAAGACATTCAGCCCTGTGCAATGCATCTAGAAGGATAACACAAGTTTTGGTATATATATTACAACCTCTTAATCGAGTTTCCTCAAATAGCTGGTATGCTTCTGTTGCCCTATTTGCAACGCTTAACCCTTCTATCATAGTGTTGTAACAAGCAGAATCTGGCATACCACCATTAGCCTTATATTTTTGAAAGAGTTTATCGGCCTCTGATACATTTCCTGCTTTTGCAAGACCAGATATCATGGTGGTGTAGGTGATCATATTTGGCTTTAGCCCTTCTTTCTGCATCTCCTGCCAAAAGACGAAGGCTTTATTGAACTTCCGAACCCTGCACAGGCCATTTATGAGAATGCTGTAAGTAATGGTGTCAGGACGGCACTTCAAGTCCTTCATTGACTTGAAGCAAACAAGAGCCTCGTCTATTTCTTCCGACTTCACTAGGGCATCAAGCAGGCAATTCCAAGTCTGTGCATTTGGTGTCAATCCTTTTTGCATCAATTCTTCCATAATTAGATACGCCTCATCTATTCTACCGACTTTTCCAAAGCCATCTACTAGACTACTATATACCACCACATTCAACTCCACACCTTTAGATTTAGCTTCTTCGAAAAGCATGTAAGCTTCATCAAGTCTGTCAATCTTGGCAAGCCCATCGATTACTGAACCATATGTTACTACTGTAGGTTCTCGACCTTTTACCTTCATTTCCTCCAGTAGCTGGTAAGCTTTATTAACTTTTCCTGATTTACAGAAGCCATCTATGACAATGTTATAAGCTTGTATATCCAAAACATATCCATGTTCCTTCATTGCATAGAATAGCTCGTATGTCTCGTGGGCAAATCCTGCTTTAGTGAGGCCATGAATTAATATAGAATAGCTACGCACATCAGGTGTGAATCCCCAAGTCCTGATTCCCTCAAAAAGTGCTCTACCTCTATCTGTTTCACCTGCTTTGAAGACACAATCCATGTAGGTATTAAGGAGGGAGAGGTCGGGAGAAACCCCCCTATGAACCATTTCCTTGTAAATTTTGTGCCCATCTGCCTTTCGCCCAGATTTGAAGAAGTTCTTGATTAGAGATGTATAGACAATAGCAGTAGGAGTTCGGTCAGAATCTAGCATTTGTTCATAGAGTCTGTATGCATCGTCTACCCTTCCATGCCTGCCCAGCCCATCAATTAGAGAACAAAATGTAACTTCATCTGGCATGCAAACTTTGTGATCCATTTCTTCAAATATTGAGCGAGCTTCATCGAGTTTGTTTACCTTGCACAGACGATCAACCATTATATTAACAGTCAATATATTAGGAAACAAACCAGCTACTTGCATGTCATTGCGAAGCTGTAAAGCAACTTCAAGTTTCCCTGCTTTGCATAGCATGTCTATGAGAATATTATATGTAGACAGATTTGGTGCTGCGTCTTTTTTCATCTCCTGAAAGATCCGTAATGCCTCGTCTACCCTTCTCTTCCTCCCAAGGCAAGTAAGGATACTATTATATGCAATCACACTGGGTACTGAACCCTTTAGCCTTTGCCTCTCAAGCAAACTGTACGCTTCATCAAACTTACCAGCAGAGCCATAACCCATGATCATTGTATTGTATGCATATGCACAAGGAACTGTCCTATTGATCTCCATCTGCTCAAATAGCCCCACAGCTTCAGGTAGTCTATTAGCTTTACAGAGAACACCAATCATACTAGTATATGTCACATCATCAGGCATGATATTAAGGGCCTTCAATTCATTAAAGAATTTCCAAGCCATATCAACCTTACCTGCCTTACCAAAGCAGTCAATGCAAACATTGTAGAGGACAATATCTGCATCAAAAGAGTTGCTTTTCATCTCATCCAACAAGGAAAGAGCTGCATCTACTCGACCATCCCTTGCAAATGCTCGAATTACTGTTGTGAATAAATGGACATTTACTTCATACCCTAATTCCTGCATCTGATGAAAGAGGGTCAACATAAGATCTGGTTCATGAACTTCAGATAAGGAACCTATTAAAGTTGTATATGCTGAAAAAGCTGGACGAAACTTAAACTTCCTCATAGTTTGAATTAGATCAAATGCTTCTTTTAATTTTCGCCTCTTGACACAAGCTGTAACCAATTCAATGCAAGTGCTACTAGAAGGACCAAATCCAGCAATACTCATTTCTTCAAATATTTGTTCCAAATATTCAAAATTTTTGCTCCTTGCCATTGCCATGAGAAGTGAATTATATGCTTCTGGGCAATGAGTTTGGCTAGTTTTCCTCTCCACCCAACGAAAATAGTCAATTGCAATTTTTGCATCTTTAAGCTTTCGTAAGACTCTAATTACAACTTCAATATCATGCTTTTCGCCATTATCAGATAGAGCATTCTCCAAGGAAGGTTTCCATGGACCGCTTTCCAAAATCTTGCAAATACTATCTACTCCTTGTCTAACAATGTCCAAGTTACTTGACCATTCTTGGTTCTTCTGATTCACAATATCTGCTCCTTGCCCTAACCCCTCAAATTTGCTTGAACATTCTAGGGTCCTCCGCTGCAGTTCAGAATCTCCTGTACTTGTTAACATGAACCTCTTGAAAGAAGCAAATATGACAGACCGTTTTGACTCGCAACGTGACAGTAACCCTACAGCAGGGAATAAATAGTAAACAACTCAAATTAAAGTTTAGTGAATAATGTCACAGGCAATTGTAATACAAGAAATCCAACCATTCAAGAAGGAAGAAGTTTCCGACAAACATTCATGATATCACTATAATAGGCAATCACATTATCCTTTGCTCCCATCAATCACATTGTCCTAAACATATAAGTAGACCATAAATATATACCATAAACAATTAAACATAAGAGTAACAGATATTTTCCTACTGCAGCATTTGTTCATATGACTGACTGAGTGAGTGAAATAATTGAGCTTAAGGATCATTTTCATTAGTTTTAGTAGGAAAAAAAATGGAATTCAGCACTATCAGCAGAAAGCTTAAAGAACATATTTTTCACTAAAAACAGCTTAAGGAATTGAGCACTATCAGCTGAAAAATGAACCAAATTAAGGTACAGAAAGCTTAAAGAATAGATTTTTAAACTCACCACAAATAAATAACTAAAATTAGAATACTGGAAATTGAAACTAAATTTAACAACAACAACAACAAAAAACAAATTGTGCAAATTTCAACCCACATTCCACATACACTACACTGTACTCTATTTAACATTCTTATGGAAACCCAAAATTCTGTTTCAGAAACTGCATTACCCCAATCACCTTTCAAGTTCCAAATATCTGCAATGCAGAATAATGAAAATTCTAACCCAAAGGATAAAAGCAGGTCTACAATTTCCATCTGTATGAATGAAAAACAGTTGCATATGACTGAAAAAATACTCAGCATAATTCCGGAAAAAGTCAGAGCAGATCAAAACGACAAAAAATTCATTAAAAAATCAAGAAAAAATCTGCAGCTGTGAAGAAATCTAGAAAAAAAAAAAAAATTCAACAGAACACATTCAATCCAACCACTCATTATATCAAAACAACTAGACACATTCAAAAATCAAGAAAAATCTGAAACAAAATATCAGAGCATATTTGATGATCCAAAAATAGAAAAAATCCAGCGAAAAAATTATATACACATCAAACTATCAATACACGTTCGATAATTATCAATACTATTCAATACACATTTGATCCACCAAGTACAAAGTTAGTCAAAATATCCAACTGGTGCTGCTAAAGTTATAGGTACCAGCTGAGAAATTTAACGTTACTAACCAGCCATCTCCAAGGGTTGAAAGTATATAGATCGGGATATAGGCGCAGATCATAATTAGCCTCTCTTGTATACACATACATTCTCCATCCTTTGGGAATCACGAAACCTGGAAAGATAGCATGACAGTTAAAAAAGGAACATCAATCATAGGAATGAAGCCAGGAAGGCTATGTTTTTAGTTGTGAAAAAGTTAAGGCAGCTTTATTTATAATGAAATGACTATACAGAATGAGATCCTTCCCTACCATCTCTTGTCCCAAACTACAAATAGAATAATTTACTTGGGAAACAGATGGGGGGTCAAGAATGGGATATGTCTAGACTCGAATGGAAGCTGCGCCATGTGGATAGTGTATATGAGAGGGTCCATTACGGTATGATAATCTCTAATTAATACGTTTCCTATATATCCTATCAGTCTATCACTACACGAGATTTCCATTATATTTTTCCTTAAAAAAGAGTCTGCAGAATAAAGAAACTATAGGCCTGCTCTTAATATAATCTGAAAAGTGCATAGTGGTAATGTGCAGAAATTATGTTGTTCTGGATACATACCAATTACCATTGAGTTCAATATCTCCAGTTGTTTTCCTGAGGACCCTATTTACAATTGTTGCTAGCCCTGAAGTCTCAAAGATCAACTGAATTATTAGAATCATTCTTCATTCAATTTCATTCCCTACATTTTTTTTATCTTATTGAACATGTTTAGTAAAACCATTTTTGACACTTACAGCATGTGTGAATGTCATTGATTTGTAGTCACAGTAGTCAATAGGATCATTTGGTCCTTTCTCTAATTCCACGTCACTCAAAATGAAGTTCTAATTACAGAACCTCAAACTGAGGTTCTGCAATTGAAACCTTAAACTGAGGTTCTAATAGAACCTCAAATGAGGTTCTAATTGTACCGAATTTGACGCTTTATGGATTTAATCTAGAAATCAAGTATCTAATGCACAAAAGAGAGCGATGAACAAGAAAAAACTATCAATTATCCATAACAAAAGAGAAATGAGACAACATTCATTCATCAAAATAAATAAATAAATAAATATAGGTTTAGATAATTACTTTTGGGCTTGGACAAGATACTACTGAAGATTTTTGAGCGTCCTTGTTGAGTTTTGGAATTTCCCGAGATGCAAGGTTCGCCGGAGTGCTATTCGCTCCTCTCTTCTGCACGCGAACGGGAAAAAAGGGAACGGAGACTGCTAGCTGCTACGCGAAGGGGGAAAAGAGGGAAAAACTGGAAGAAGACTGCTGTCTAGTGTCTACTGTCTACTACGCCAAGGAAGAACGTTGGATTCGAACCCCTGACTTTAGTAAACAAATTTTTCATTCTTCAATTTTTTAATTCACCAATTTACTATTTTTCTTGAAAATTGGAGAATTCTCCACATTAGTCCATGCCTGAGGTTTTTTTAGAAGGTTTTCGAGTTGTGACTAGGAAAGATAAAATGGGAGTATAGGGAAAAAAAAATTTGAATCTAAAAAATAAAAATTACGAATAAATAAATTTACGCGCCGGCCTGAACGCGAGAGTTGCGTCTCACCGCGTGAGGCGCAACTCTCATTGTTTTAATGGGCCCCACATACTCGGCAAAAACTCCATATTTGTGGTATGCATTATTTTTTTCTCTTTCCATTTTATCACTCTTTCACATCATCTTCTTTTTCTTAAAAAATGTGTAAAATCCCCTTATTGGAGAAGGCCTAAGAGCACGCATCCTTATCAGTGAGGATATTTCACAGTTATTGAGAAATTTTTGTAAGTGTGATTAGGAAAAAGAAAATGTGATGAGAGGAAAAAAAATAAAACAAATCAAATTTTTTATAAAAAATGATAAATAATTGAAGTTGTCAGCAGCAGACATTGGGAGAAGAAAAAGAGAACCAAAAAAAATGAAAGCTTCAGTGTGTAATTGTCAGTTGTGGGGGCCACAATAATCCCATATGTTGCAGGAGGAATATTTCCACTCATTTTTACATTCACATCAGTTCATTGAATCATTCTGAAGTTTATTTACTGACATTATCTCCTCATTCTCCACAGATAGAGATGCTCCAAACAATAGTGCAAAGTGAGGAGATAAAATTTCATTTTAAATTTCGATTAAAGATCTAAGCATTAACCAATAACTAATGTTTAAGTTGTGCTTAAAGTTCTCAATTTCTATTTTCTATTCTAATTTAATTTAAAAAATCTAATAAGAGCCAAATAAGGGTCATATGGAGGGCAACCCCAACCAAATTAGTTAGACCGTTGATTTAGTAACCACAAGGTTCATGGTCCTTTCGTTAGTTTTAGTCGTTTAGGTTGTGTAAAGTAAAGGCGAATTCGTCCTTTCAGGCTAACAAAGCAAATTAAATTCAAAAATCTCCAATTACGTATGTTTCTCTATTGAAATTAAAATTTTCAATAACCCTAAACCGCAAATTGAAAACGAACAAGAAGAACAAAATTGTTGAAGACATCGACTCGTTCTTGTCAAAGAAGGGTTCTACAGTTCAAGCTAATGGGTTCTACACAATAAAGTCCTAAAGGTATGTGAATGACTCAATTACTAAATGTGAAGTAATATATTTTGCATGTGTATTACGGAGTATGTGTTTGTACATATGGGAATCTATTGGTATGCTTAATGTTACAAAATGAGTAGGATTAAATTTTTCTAAATATATTTGTATGCTTGACAAATTTCGCACTCTTTGTGTGTTCAGCTATAACTACTTGTAGATGGGGAAATTTAATATGGTTTGTACTATTTTGGTTAAAGGTTTGTATGGGTATAATGCATAAAGACCATTTCTTTGTGTTTTCATTTTGTTTTTTTGAAGTGAAAATTAATATTGAGTTGTTTGTTGTAGTGAAAAGTAATGGGGTTTTTTTATGTAAAAAGTTGTGATGTGTGTATGTGATAGCGTAAATGTAAACGGGTCTACGATTACGCTACGAATACGTGTGTTACGTGTGGTGAAGAATGTCGCTCGGCCGGTCAATCGGTCGGTCTACCAGTTAACGACTGAGCGGTTCGAAGCTATATCGCTCTACGGGTGACGAACAGTGATAAAGAGTAAGCAGGAGAAAGACAATCGGCAAATCGCAAGTGTATTAGTGTAGTACTGATGAGTTCTCTCTCCCTAAGTGAGGGGAATGACCCCTATATTTATACTAAGTGGATTCACTATGCACATGGTGTCTGATATGCAAGTGGATGGCATATTTGCATGGGCTGAACAGTCACTCCGCAAAATGCGCATTGGTTTGCTCGAAGTGGTTGAGTTACTCGAGGTGATGAAAACACGGATCCCTTGTTTCCGAAAAGTTGTCGGTCGTCACATCAAGCAACTGTTGCGCTCGTGAGCCTTCAATCCACAAGTGTGTTACTTCCAATCATGCGGTCGACGGGCCGATTGGGTGACCGTCGACGAACAGGTTGGTGACCGTTGACGGACGGGTGATTTTCGGACCGACTAGTACATGTGCATATTTACCCATCACAAGTCCCCCACTTCTTGAATCTGCGAGAGTCGTCAGGTTCGAGAAGTAGAATGTGCTCCAGGCGGCTAACTCGTTGCGAGCAAAGTCTCCCTGGTTTGAATGCCTTGATAGTCCGTGATGAACCCCTCAATTTTGAGTTGAGCAGGAGGGGCGTGATTTACGCGGGTTGCCTCGTTAAAAACCTTAGACTAAGAAAAAACCCCATGGGAAAAAAACTTAGCTAAGGGAAAAAGAGTACAACCGAAAGCATAATCATTAAAGACGGGTTTGTCCTGTTTGTTTCCGATCGTCGAGCAATGGATCATTTAGCGGATTTTGTTCACATCTTTTCCATGGTTTGGAGATGGGTCTTCCCTTGGTGATACCTTGGTCAAGTAATAGTTGACGGACCAATCAAGTTCTCCACGGTTGGGGATGAGGAAGCTAGCACATACGAATCACCGAGTGGTTGACTTGACCAGGCGCATCCAGACCAAATGGGGTGATTGTTACCGGTCAGCTGAGTGATTTTTATGATCCGCTGCATGTATATTCCCTCCAGTTTAACACTTCGGACTTGCCAAGAACAATGTTCCCACCAGTAGTCTTCCAAGCTATCAAAACAAAAAACAAAACAAAAACTTTTTTTTTTTGGACCAGATCTGGAAAATCCAGATCTGGTCTAACCAGTCGGCGGTCGCCGATTGGTTCCGGTCGACGTCAACCGACTGGTTGGTCGACGCCGACCGACTGGACCCAGTTGACGTCGACCAGTCGGTCGACGTCGACCGACGGGATCGGTCGAATTTTTTCTCTTTTTTATTTTTTTAATTTACAAGTGATACAACTAGTACAATCTACACAAACCAAAAATTACATGTGGTCTAAAAGTTGATAACACTTATTCATGTTGCTTTGCTGACTCTATCCTGGTGCAAGTCGCTTGATATCATTGATAGTCATGTGCAAGTTGCTTGCCATTCAAGCGGATGGTCGGTCAACATATCACTTTGTCAGTCACAAGTCGTTTGACATTGAAGTGGTTGTCGATCGTTGCAGGTTGCTAGGCTTTCAAGGTGTTGGTCGACCGATCAACTATCTTGACAAAAGATAATATTCAAGCTTCTCTATGCTTTCTTGCAGTTTTTCAAGTAGTATATTCTTCCACTCAATACCGCTAATCAAACTTGCACATCCCCAAACGTGCAGGTCGAACACAACCCTAAACGGAGATCCGTGCAGGTCGAACACAACCCCAAACGTGCAGGTCAAACACAACCCCAAACGGAGATCTGTGCAGGTCGAAACACAACCCCAAACGGAGATCTGTGCAGGCTGAACACAACCCCAAACGTGCAGGTCGAACACAACCCCAAACGTGCAGGTCGAACAAAACCCCAAACGTGCAGGTTGAACACAACCCCAAACGTGCAGGTCGAACAAAACCCCAAACGTGCAGGTTGAACACAACCCCAAACGTGCAGGTCAAACA
>NC_044928.1:20262567-20287193 GCF_003576645.1 Ipomoea triloba
TAGATGCAAGTTACATTCCAACAACCAAACTACTTGTGAAATTTAATAAGGTGCTCAGAGTTCCACACTCGGCCGACTAATCGACCAGAAAGAGTCTCTAACTTATAGGTACCTGGCTGAACCATTGCAGAGACCTTGTAGGGTCCTTCCCATTTCTTGGCAAATTTTCCGTGATCAGTCGGTTTGCTAGCTTCCCTCCGCCGTAGGACCAGATCTCCTACTTGGAAATACCGTGGGTTCACTCGACCGTCGTGGGCTACTTTGGCATACCTCTGATATTCTATTAACCTTCGAGCTGCCATGTCCATTTTTTCGTCTATGAAATTGAGTTCCGTACCTTGCATCTCATCATTCACTTCAGGATCGTAATTTTTTTCTCGGGTGGTAGGGAGCCATACTTCAATCGGGACTCTTGCCTCGAATCCATATGTCAGCGAGAAGGGTGTCTCATTCGTTGCCCGACGCGGGGTGGTTCGGTACGTCCAAAGAACATATGAAAGCTCATCAACCCAGCCTCNCAATCTGGTTCGCCTATCTCGACCGGTCGGACTTCTATGACATCAATGCTTGGCGCTTCAATTTCTTCAATACGCGCAATCTTGGACACGTATTCAGGAGCTTCCTGAGTCAACTTGGAGAGCATGTCAGCGTCCGTGTTCTCCATCCTTGATACTTGGATCAACTCGTATTTTTTGAATTGTTGCAATAATTCGAGCGCAATATCCTTGTACTGTATCATTCGATCCTCCTTTGAATCGATCGTGCTGGATAGCTGTCCGATTATCAACCGGGAGTCTGATCGTGCCCTTAACCGTTCGGCATTCATCTGCTTGGCCAATCGCAACCCGCCTATGAGTGCTTCATATTCTGCTTCGTTGTTGGTAGGTTGAAATTTGAAGATCAAGGCTTGATAAATCTTGAAGCCCTCGGGGGATGTGAGCACAATTCCACCCCCACATCCCTTCTTACTTGACGACCCATCAGTAGAAACTTCCCACCATGGTTCTTCTAGGGCAGTCGGTCGGTCAGGTTCCGGATCGCGTGCGGTGCATTCGACGATGAAATCAACCAATACTTGACCCTTGATGGCAGGACGGGGCTTATACTCAATCGCGAACTGGGTGAGCATCATGGCCCATTTGATCAATCGTCCTGATGATGTTGGATTCCTAAGGATCGTCCCCAACGGTTGATCGGTTAGCACTACTATCGGGTGAGCTTGGAAGTAAGCTGCAAGTCTTCTGGCCGTCACCCAGAGCGCCAACGCGGTCTTCTCAAATTTTGTGTACCTCAGCTCTGCTCCCTGAAGAGCTTTGCTCACGTAGTATATCGGCTTTTGAATTCCCTTTGCTTCCTCACGGACAAGCACGGAACTGACCGCTCGGTCGGACACGGCCAAATAAACGAATAAGACCTCATCTTTCTTTGGCTTCGAGAGGACTGGTGCGGAGCTCAAGTATACCTTCAAATCTTCAAAAGCCGATTGACACGCCGGTGTCCACTCAAAGCCATTTGATTTTTTCAAAATCTGAAAGAACGGCAAAGACTTTTCGGCCGACTTGGATAGGAAACGGCTAAGCGCTGCTAGCCGACCGGTCAGTTGCTGAACATCCTTGACCGATCGGGGGGGTTGCATCTCCATTATCGCTTTTATCTTCTCGGGGTTTGGCTCGATCCCCCGCCCCGTCATCATGAACCCCAAGAATTTTCCCTTCTGAACAGCAAAAGTACACTTACTTGGGTTCAGACGCAAGTTGAAAGTTTCCATCACCTTGAATGCCTGGGCAAGGTCAGTAGGATGAGTTTCTTTCAGTCGACTCTTGATAAGCATGTCATCCACATAAGCTTCCATAGTTGATCCGAGCAAACCCTTAAACAATTTGTTCACCATCCTTTGGTATGTAGCTCCAGAGTTCCGTAAACCAAACGCCATTACCACGTAGCAGAACACTCCATCTGGAGTGATGAAAGCAGTCTTCTCTTCATCTTCCTTGCTCATGAAGATCTGATGGTATCCTTTGAAGGCGTCCATGAAACTTAGCAGCTCACACCCGGCCGTTTCGTCAACCATCTGGTCGGGATTCGGTAAGGGATATGGATCCTTCGGGCAAGCTTTGTTTAAATCGGTGTAGTCAACGCACATTCTCCATGTTGGCGGTTTAGGCGCGAGGACTACGTTGGCTAACCACTCCGGGTAAAGAACCTCTCGGATGTGCCCTACCGACAAGAGGGTGGCGGTCTCCTTTTTCACAAATTCTCTTCTTTCGCTTGACAGGTGCCTTTTCTTTTGCTTGACCGGTTTCGAACCCGGTTGAATTGATAAGCGGTGGCAAATGACAGACCGATCAACCCCGGGCATGTCTTCCGGTCCCCAAGCAAAAACGTCTTTGTACTTCTGCAACACTCCGATGATGTCCTCACGTAGGTCTGCAGGGAGTCCCCGACCGATTTTAACCACCCTTTCTGGTCGGTCGGAGTCAAGTACTATCTCTTCCAATTCTGAGGCAGGTTGCGGTTTTTCCCTCTCTTCCCCGCGGTCTACCTGCTGGGATATGGTGTGAATCCTTCCTTCCTCCTGGTCCGACTGTTTGACTGCTTGCACGTAGCACTGCCGAGCAGCACGTTGGTCTCCTCGAACCACTCCAATCCCATTGGGTGTATAGAACTTCATGCACAAGTGGTTCATGGATATAATAGCAGCTGCGCGAGTGATACTTAGTCGCCCAAGTATGGCGTTGTGAACACACTTCAATTTCACTACCACAAAGTCCATGGTAGTCTTCAACACATTTGGTTGGCTGCCCAACTCCACATTCAAGCTGATGACTCCCTCTGCTTCTATTGAGTCACCGGTGAAACCAGACAGCGGGGTCCGAATGGGGGTTAACTGATCGGTGGACAGACCCAACCGAGCAAAAACATCAAAATATAAGATGTTCACCGAGCTCCCCGTGTCAACCAGCACCCGCTGGACATCCGTTCCATTGACATCTAGTGTGATGACGAGTGGATCATTTTGGGCTTCCCCATGGGGTGGTAGATCATCGTCACTGAAAAGTATTGGCTCTGTACGCTTTCTCTTCTCTCGGGGTTCCGAATGAATCGTCCCAACGTATAAGTTTCTCGCCCATTGCTTCCTTTGTCGTGAAGAGTCGCCTCCTTCAAGGCCCCCGTAGATGACGTGGATCACTGGTTTCTTTCCGGCCACCTTCTCGTCAGCTGACCCGGGTGGGACAAATGCCTTGTCGTGCCTTTCGAGATTCCTTTTCATCACATTCATTTCCGTTTTTCCTTGGTTTCTATCCTCCTTCATCACAAATTGCCTCAACTCTCCCTTCTGAATGAGTTGTTCAATGAGCATGCGCAAGGCCATGCACTCCGAAGTATTGTGTCCCTTGACTCTGTGGAAAGCACAATACTTTCTCTTGTCCTGCCCCTCGGGTATCGGCTCCGGTGGGTGGATCAGATTACATTGCTCGGCAAACTGCAAGACTTCCACCAGGGGTCTGTTCAACGGAGTGAAACGTGGTACACCTTCTGATCGATCGTATTGTTTGACGTGTCTGAACGGTGGTTTATTTTTCCTTTGATCGTGGCCTCTGTCCCGATTGACCGGCTGCTCATCGCGTCTCTTTGCCATGTTAGCTTCGGTGGCATCTGCATGATGCCTGGCTCTGGTGATGGCCTCCTCATAGGTTCGGGGGGGATTAACTATGAGGTCGTAGTAGAGCGCCCCGGAACAAAGTGATGCAAGGAAAGCTTGGATTGCCACCTGGTCCTCCATTGGTTCAACCTCATCAACCTCACGTTCCCATCTGAATAGGAAAGTAGACAACGGTTCTCCCATAGCTTGGTTTACCTTGTTCAGGCAAGTGTAAGATTTCTTTCTTGATTTACTTGCAGCGAAACGCTTTACAAACTTATCGGCCAACTGACCGAAGTCCCTGATCGACCCCTGCTCCAAACCCTTGAACCATTCGGCCGCCTTACCGACTAAGGTAGCGAAGAAAGCTCTACAAATGACCGCATCGCTTACTCCCAACATCAACATGTTGCCATAGTACATGTCGACATGCTCTTGCGGGTCGTACCGTCCGGAATAAGTGTGGGCCAGCGGGATTTGGAGGTCCTGTGGATAGTGGGCATTCATGATGTCGTCCGTAAAGGGGGTGGCAACCAGCGAGCATGATGGTTCTTTTCCCGCGCCGACTCTCTCGCGAAGCTCTTGTTGTAAACGATCTATTCTTTCCTGCAGCCTGGCCATTTGGAGTCGGGGACTATTCTCTTCACCGAGTTGCCTCTCTTCCCTAACCGGTTGATCGCCTACTCGATTGGTCCGCCGATCACTCACCCGACCGACCGGTCGGGCCCTTCTGTCAGCTAAATGGGCGTCCCCATGTTGTGCACTCCAGTGCTGCTTTCCTCTACAGTCATTTGGGGCCTTTGTCTCGCGTGTTCATTGTTATTCTAGGGCCCCAACCGAGATGTAACGCTATTCCGGGTGCGATCAAAAGCGCTCCTACGTTGAATGGGGTCATACCGACGTCCCTCTCGATCGGACCTCCGTGTGCGATCCGTAGATTGGACTTCCTCCAAGTTACGATCTTGAGGTTGGGGGTGCGACTGTTGCCTCTGGGAAGGTCGGGGCGCCTGTTGTTCCACGGCAGGGATTTGAGGAATTGCAAGCATTTGGGGAGTGGGTGATACAACATAGTATCCGGGAGTTCCCGGCCACGGTTGGTACACCGGAGTCAATCCTTGTTGTGGAGTCCCTTGCAACGGGTTCCCCCCAAGTGCACCAGGTGTTGGAGTCAGCATTTGGCCAGTTGGGGGCAACATGGCATATGTCACTGGAATTTGAAAGCTCGTTTGCCCTGCATGTCCGCCTGCATTCGGGTTGACCGGTTGGGTGGGTCGTGCATCTTGCCTCTGGTTGGATGTCAACTCGTTCATCAGGCTCCTGGATCGATCCAACTGGCGACGTAGATCATCTTCAGGGAGTGTTCCAATTACATTGTCAGGGTGAGGTCCGACCAACCGAGTCGGGCTCCCCCTACGCGCATGAGTTTGGCTCAAACTTTTTCTGTTGTTCGTCATTTCAAGATGGATAACGGTGTGAAGAAATAAAAGATAACGGGATAGAACAGAGTGACTCGTTCAATCCCCACGGACGGCGCCAATGATAGCGTAAATGTAAACGGGTCTACGATTACGCTACGAATACGTGTGTTACGTGTGGTGAAGAATGTCGCTCGGCCGGTCAATTGGTCGGTCTACCGGTTAACGACTGAGCGGTTCGAAGCTATATCGCTCTACGGGTGACGAACAGTGATAAAGAGTAAGCAGGAGAAAGACAATCGGCAAATCGCAAGTGTATTAGTGTAGTACTGATGAGTTCTCTCTCCCTAAGTGAGGGGAATGACCCCTATATTTATACTAAGTGGATTCACTATGCACATGGTGTCTGATATGCAAGTGGATGGCATATTTGCATGGGCTGAACAGTCACTCCGCAAAATGCGCATTGGTTTGCTCGAAGTGGTTGAGTTACTCGAGGTGATGAAAACACGGATCCCTTGTTCCCGAAAAGTTGTCGGTCGTCACATCAAGCAACTGTTGCGCTCGTGAGCCTTCAATCCACAAGTGTGTTGCTTCCAATCATGCGGTCGACGGACCGATTGGGTGACCGTCGACGGATAGGTTGGTGACCGTTGACGGACGGGTGATTTTCGGACCGACTAGTACATGTGCATATTTACCCATCAGTATGTAATTTAAAATTAGTACTATAGTGGCTTTATAATGGGTTTACATGTGTGTTGTATTGATTATAAAACAAAAGTAGGAAAAAAAAAAAAAAAGCATTGTTTTGGCATGAGGACCACTTGAGTGGGGTTGCGAAACTAGTATTGTATTGGCTTTATAATAGGTAATATAACTACATATTTTATTCGAGTTAATTACCGATTTGGTCCCTCGACTATTGGGATTTCACCACTTTGGTCCTCGACAATTTTTCTTACCCAATTAAGTCCTCAACTTTGAAAAAATTAACCAATTTGGTCCTCCGTTTAACTCTATTTTATTCGAGGGACCAAATCGGTAATTAACTCTATTTTATTCACTTATATTCTGTTCTTTTAATTACTTTATAGATAAAGATAGTTTTAGTCTTACTTTAAGACATGAGAAGGAGAATGAATAAAACTCATCAGGCTACCTATGTTAGAGGGGATAAGTTGTTTCAAAATTATGGATGTGAATGAGTGTGGTTACTCACACTAAGGGATAAAGTTATAAGGAGTTAGAATATGACATGATAGAAAGTATGAAGATGTTTGTCAATATGTTAAAAGGGTTGATAAAGTTAATGTCAAATTCTGAACTTTAGGATTTAGTGAAAGAAAGAGTTGCATAATGAAAAAGAAATTTGGATTGTGAGTGGTTAGTTAAATTTAATTGAAGGTAAAAGTGATGAAAATTTAAATGTGTCAGGATGTGATGGTGAATGGGAATTTGATGGTGAGTTTAATGAAGCAGTACTAAATGACATAAGAGTTTGAGAGATATGTTGATCTAATTGCAGAGTTTGCTGGGATAGAAGATGGGTGAATGGTGATGCACCTGGTTTAGCACTACAAGGTGATGTTAGAAATATTTGTAAATAAATTATGATGAGTCAAAGTGTAATTTAGGATTAAAAAAATTAAGACCCCTTATTGTTTGTTAATATTTAAGTGTCAAAAGTAAAGTATTTCGTTCATAAAGGGGGGAACAAATTAAGTTTAAACATAAAATGGAGTAGTTGAAGTATAAGCCAAGAATAGAGAACCAGCTTTGTTATTGGAGCTTAAAATTTGAGCAGTGGAGCAAAGGTTTGAAAGGCAAGGTTACAAAGAGTTAAGTTTGAAGCCAAGATCACAAAGGAGTTTAAGTTTAGAGCTATGGTTTCACGTGAGTTTAAGTTGGAGCAAAGGTTTGCAAATAAGCTTAAGTTGGACTAATGATCAGGTCAAGGGATGAGCGAGACCATCGGAACAATACCCAGCAGAAATAACAAACTCAAAATTAGTTTAAGATGGATCATAGAAATGTAGAATGTATCATATATTGCGCACTGATACCAGTAAAATGTTACACTAATTGCGATTTAGTATGGATTTTTACAACAACAAAACTGCTAACTAAGCTTGACAAAACTTCAATTTGCTCTCATCTATTTAGGCCTTTCTACAAGAGCACATCTAAGTAAGGAGAAATGTGCTTGAGAACTTGCAAGTTGATAGAATGGGTAGTGGGCGATCCAAGCCGCATTACCATCTTTCTACTGACAAAGTGGAGCAGCTGTACAGTGTTGTCAAAAGAAAAACTGTACCATGTAACATTATCATGCTACAAGTCAGTAGAATGAAAAAAGGGCTGGTACACCAAGAGAGATGGGTATTTGAACCCAGACCAAATACCTGGAAAGGCCTCAAAATGCGCACATTGTAAAAGAAAGGGTGCAGATTGTTAAACTACAGCCATGGTTGTGACAATGATACAGTAGAGGTAGAAGCCTTCAGCCCTTGTTTCCCATGAATGGCAGATTTTAGCACATCATATTGCTGGTTCACAGAATCAAATAGCACATTGGAGTACGCCACCTTAGCCTGCAGGTATGAATTGTTAGTCTTTACTTAAAATCAGTGGATTCTGACATAGACATACTTATGGTTAATAGCATAGACAAACAGATTGAGGGAGTTCAGAGGAAAAAAAAAACACAAGAACAAATATAAGAATGTCTACAAGAATGAAATTTTTTTTCTTGATGCCAATCATCATATTTAATATGCAACCCAAACATAGAAATGAATAATTCACACATGAATCTATATTATATGTTAATTGTCTTATTTTAATATTAAGTTAATTATATATGTTTTTTTGAAAACAAGTTAATTATATATGTTAATCGTTATATAATTATGTTAATTTTCAAAGAGACATCCAGGCCAAGAAGAATTATCAGAACCCTACTCATGCTGCAAAATGAGTTGTAAATGGATTATTATCCTTAAATTATACTATTAAAAGAAACCTAGGTATTCCATTTATACAATTCAACAGCGACTAATTTATTTTGACATTATCAGCTTTCACACACTATTTTATGATTAACATGCTAAATTTGCAGGGAGAACTGCTGGTCAAGAAATAATGATCACCAGACTTCTCATGTTCAGAAATGCATTATAAGCTAATAATAAACAAATATGGAGTAAAAATTTAGAAATTTGAGCTGAAATGAAAAGTCAAAGTCTAAAAGATCACCTAAAGAATCAAGAGCAAAGATGGCAAATTATACCATGAGCTCTGAATTGTTTAATCACCAATTTTGTGCATAAAATTCACCACACCAAATTCAAAATGCCAAATTTTGATGGATCTGATTACGACTTCTGCTCCATTTGACTTGAGACTCTAATGAACATAACTTAGACAAATTTGACAAATCTTTTCACGGGGCAGATAGTATATACCCACAAGTCCTATATCGCATTACCAATTTACTGCCTCCTGACTTGAATTGACCAACAGAATCATTCTGTCATACTTCACATGAAAATGGAAGGCTAATTGTTATCTAACCGCAAACATACTAACCTCCTCACGGTCTTCAAAAGCAGCAGTAAGTACGTGGAAATCAACTTTTGGGCCCACAGATAATCCAGCCCCATGAAAGGATATAACCCTTCTCTCTCCAATTTCTTTCTCAACCTGTAATACATTGTACAACTGAGAAATGAAAATGTGAATCATCACAGTACATATCAGAAGGAAAACAAACCTGGGCCGGGGGAGGCATAATGTTGTAACATAGTAGTGCTAATGGATATATATGCCCAGGAAAAACAGCATGTTCTACAAGCCTTCTCATATTGTCCACTGAGAAAGGATCAAATGGTGCCTGAATGCAAGAGTGGAAAAAGGCATTTAATCAAAAAAATAAACAATTAATGCAATTTGAAAAAGATAACTACTAGCTTCAATAAGCTAAATAGTTTTATAGTGAACTGAATATACACAATCAATTACTTGAGGTCAAACTTACAAACACACAAAGAATAGCCATGGGTATAGAATCAAGTTCAACAAAGGTGAAGTGCTAATAATTAGTTGGGAACTGAATTTCACCAGTGAAATAAGCAATGTGAAGAAAACCAAGAAGAATCATACAATACCACATGCCTAACTCTTTCTTTCCCAAGAAAAAAATAGTCATTCATCTTTACTTCTCTCTAGGCTTAATGAACAATGCAGAGAGCTGATGCAGTAAAATGTTAATTTATCATGACAGTACAAACCAGATAAAAGCTGATGCAATGATTTTTACTATGAATTGTGAAGTAACCCACAATCTACTAAAAGCTACTTATAGATTAGAAGCTTAAAGAAGCTGAAAAGTATTGTGCAATGTAGAATCCATAATCTTTGTCAAACATGTGAAGTTTGAATTGTTTAGTCTATGATCTCAATATGGAGTTGACAACAATTTTAGTATTTACTTATCTTTGGAACATATGATCATCTTGCATTCTGCCACTATAAATTTTCAAATATATCAACAACAATCTTTGTGATGTCACTTTCTCAACTACAAGAATATTGATCATAATACACTGAGTAGTTCTTTGGGTGACTGAGACACAAGAAGACAAATTGGTGCTGATGAATTTAACATGAAATATGAAATTGAAAGTTCCAAACTATTGCCAACTCAACATTAGTTAATGAATGGCAATTTTTACTATTAGTATGTGACAATGGAACAAGTACAGTTATTGATGTGAAGTACAATCCCTACCATGCATCCTCTGTCGACATTAGAAAAGAAATCACACTTGAATCCAGTGATGAAAAAGTAGGTTAGGCCGAGCTGGGCTGACAATATATCTTGGGCCATATTGGCCACTCTCATATTAGAATGTGGGTTGTGCCGGACCACCCCCTTGACTTATTAAAAGTTTAAATTAATAATTTTTTTAAAAAGTTTATGTATATAAATTATACTGAGTAATTTATATCTTTAAAAATTATAATTAGAATCATAAATTTTTAGTTTTATTGCATATTCGTATAATTGACAAATGTCACAAACTGTATATTATTTGTACATTTATAAAGTTAAAAATTAGAGATTAGAACTTACTAATTTTTAAAATACGACGTCAGGAATTAAAATTAATACAACTTGCAAGTTATAACAAATAAATTTAAACTACAAAATAAAGAACCTTGTAATTTATTGGCATAAGTGTGACTCTCTATAAGAGATCTCTAGATAAATTACCCTTGTATGTAGAAATAATGTAAACTATTACAAATTTCAGTTTCAAGACTTAAAAAAATAAAAAATAAATAAATAAATAAAATAAAAAAATAAAAAAACAAACAAACAAAAGGTAATCTGAGCCCAACTCAAACCCATAATAGCTGGGCCTGGGCAGCCATGTGGGCCAAGCCAACATTACAATCCCTACTAAAATCCTTCAATGTGACTGTAGTATCACTATAAAGGGATAAAAGAGTATGAGCAATGTTTCCACATACCCAAGGGATAGGGAAAGAAAACAGAAGAGAATGAAAGCAAGAGGAATCTTACCGGATACCATTCTTGCGTTATAGGGTCTGGCCGGTCTCTTCCACCACTTGCGGCAATCCATACTATTTTTGATCCACCCCTAGAGACGAAAAAAAAATTCTCATATTCTTAAGTTTCTCTGCTAGATCAAAGCAAGAAAAGAAAATTACTAAGTCAAATTACTCTTGAAGGGTAAATAACTACATTTTAATAATATCTCAGATTTTCAGAAGAACACAAGCAAACAAAAAGTACTGGAATATCTGTACCTTAAAAGCACAGCTAGCTCTTTCAAACTTCTCGTGTTAGCTCTCTTTTTCATCTCAACAAGTTCAGGAACATCATACATATGCTTCTTTGAATACACACAAAGGAGATTCCTAAACACAGATGAGCATCAATATCTTGATAATGGAAGGTATGAATATTTGCATATACAAATTTAAAGATGAAAAAGTGCACCTCCCCATGCTGAATGGTTTGCAAAGAGGATCAACTAGGACTCTATCTCCTGCCACACAAATCTGTAACACAACACATAGAAATTGATAAGTTAAGCAGTTTTAAAATTACTCTTGCAATGTGCTTTATTTATAAAAGATTATTATTACCATGTTCTCAGCAATATGTGGGTGTGTTGACTCCAGCAACAATGCAATAATTGCAGGATCTGCTTCAGTTTGATGATTAGAGATCAAAATTATGTTCTCACCCTGAACTCACGAGAAATAAACAGTAAGTAGGTCATTTGTTTCGTGGGAAATAATATAAATGAAGTGATTAGGTCACACAAAGAACAAATGAAGTGAAATATCAATAGACGAAAAGATCAACGGATCTAACTAGTTTTATGCACCAGTAGCTAATAAGATGTAGCATTAATTTAATAAGTTCATTTGGCAACCATAAGTCCTAGTCAAAACCTTATGAGGCAATATACTGAGAGAAATGCAATTTGATTAATACAGGGAAAATAATGGTACACAGATAGGAACAAAATCCACCTTTTAAAGGAATGAAAAACAGGTAAAGTTAGTGTAAGGTGCAGAAATTATTCACCTGTTGAAGCTTCTCTTCCATTTCATTGAAAAGGGATATATTGCCAACATAAGACCTCCTGGCAAGTCAGTTAGAGAGGTCAGATATATCAATGTTCTGTTGATAGAATCACATTGATAGCATTTCCAGGCCATTCAAATGAAAAAGAAAACAAAATGAACTATGAAGTCAAAGTCACTTTTCTGAAGCACACTGAATAAATCTCTTCTGCATAGTAGCACCCAAATAACACCACAAGTAGTATTGTTTTGCACACTAGTCTCCCAACCACCACCACCACCCTCCCCCAACAAAAGTATAGGGCAATAACAAAAGGCATATTTTTACCATTTCTCTTGGGCGTTACTTTACTTTCCTCTGATTTAATTTAACCTCAACCAATAATTCTGGACATTTTGGGCCTTACATACAGTATTCCAACTTATGGCCATCTTGTGAAAAAATAAATAAATAATAAGATGGATTATTTGAGGTCCAAATGGTGTTTGATTAATCACTCAGTCCACAGTATCTATTTATGTTTAAGGAAGAAATTAAGAGCCTTGAAAAAAAAAAAAAAAAAAAAAAAAAACACCAAAAAAAAAAAAAAAAAAAAAGACTATGTACTACCTGAAGTCAATTAAAGGGCGGATATAATTTTGAACAAACATGTAGTAGTCAAATGGTTCTCGAATGGCTTGGTGATGAGGTGAGAATTCAAACGGATCCTGAAAGGTGTTGTTAAACATAAAAGATAGAGTTAGTTCATAATGTCATACACGCAAAGTTTGCTTTCTTGAGAAATGTGATACTCAAAGCTGCAGCAACATAACAAAACTAAAGCAGCAGAGTGGCTACCTTTACATCAAGGAAAATGCGGTCAAATGCAGCAGCCATGTTAGATAAGACAATCTCATCTGCTTTAGGATCTCCACTTTGAAAAACCTAATAAAAATATAAAAATCTTAGTATTTGAGATATAAAATATCCAATTCTTTCCTACTAAGTATCTGAGCATCACATCCCTCCCTCCAATGCCATTAAAAAAATCCATAAAAGTTTTTAGATAAGCATTCATAAAATGTTTACCACAATTGAAGTGTAACTCTTCAAACAATAGGGCATTTTTTCCAAAATGGAATATGAATAATCAAGATAGATACTGATAAAATTGAAATTATTATTATTTTAATAGGTATAGCCACAATATTTCATGAAGTTCTTAATACAAGCATAGCTGTATAGGACCAGCCATAATTAAAACACACTAAAAAATTAAAGGTAAAGAACTTCACACCTGCCAAAACAGTCACTTTTACAAGCAATCATACATTGAAAAGGAACTCTAGTATCTTCCACATACTTTTTGCCACATCAATTTTTAATTAATAATATAAAACCAGTAATATCAATTGAGAGAGAATTTTAAGTACAGAACAAAGAAAAATCTTTTGTAACACTCAGAAAAAACCACAAAAAAAAAAAAAGTATCTTCTCCAACATCATATTTAGGGAATGCAATTATAGTACGCTTTTTGTAGCCCAGATTGCAACCCGCACTATGTGGATCTTGCGGGGCAAGGCAATTGCAGATTTATTTATATAATTTTTTCTTGCCACAACCACAGCCAGCCAGCCACCGTATTCTTACATCCAGTGTGGAGGGGATGGGAGAGGTTTAGAAATGGGGTGGGGATAGTGCTCAAAATTTTCAAAATATGAAGAAAATGTAACAGTTGGTAAGTTGGGCCTCCTTCAAATGCGATGCAGGCAATACAAGAAAGATGCAATGCAATATGATATTGAAGTTGTATAGTTGCTGGGTGCATTTGTTGTAGGGTAAGATAAATGAAGGTTAGGGTCAATACCAGGCAAGTAATTTCACATTCTGTCACTTTGACCACAGCCTATTCCCCATCCGACCCCACGCAATCTCTTCGGACTAACATCACATATACTCTTCACTTTATCCTTTTTCCTATCTCTACTGCTCAACCACACCTATCCTAGTGTATTCCACCCCATTCTAGTATAATGCTACTCGCTAATTTGATCCACTTACCTATCCAACTTTTTATTTAATCTCATAGTTGGCAATTCAACCATTCTTTTATAGGCAAACAAAAACATGTTTATTATTTAGCTTATATTGAACAAAACGAAAACATTTCAAAACCAAAAACATGAACAAAGCAAACAGCCCATAAATTAAGATAATTGGACAATCAGAAAATATGCTAGCTGCATGACATGATGACTATTAGGAAATATTAGGCATGCCAAATGGTGAAATGGTAACTTTTAATTTTGTTTTAGTTGTCTCCCCTATGGAGTTTTAAGATACATTAACAATAACATATACATCTATAAAAGAGACTTCATTAATGCCACTAGTTAATGCCATATTGCCATAACTCCATAAGAATGTGGTATGACATCTAATTAGTCAGTCTACACTATATGACACCAAAGAAAGTAAAATGCACCCAGAAAAAGTACATTACACTATGAGCAGAAGAAAATTAATTTACTGCATTTCGATAATTCTGATATAATTCCTCCATCCTTTGAGCAACAGTCTGTGGAAGCCTTCCATCATCTGCTTCCCTTCGAACGCCAGTAAGTAAGTCTACATAAATGAATGCATTGCGAGTGAGTATAACGAAAAAGAGCTTACACTTGAATTCAAGACTTTGAGCCACAAAACAAGACACAACATGCAGTCAGTAACCAAGTAATTAACTAGGCTATAGTAGCACCTTCTATTAAGTTATTATAAAATTAGCAATGAGTGATCTCTTTTAGTCCCAACATTGCTTTAGAATATCATATATCATTATAGAGAATAATAACTATCTGGAGAATCAATCAATCAATTATATATTTACAATCAATGGAAATCTAATGACTCAATAGAAACTACTTATCGTGGGAAGATCTAGTATTCTAGTATTCAACAATTCTTCTTTCTTTGTTTTAAATAATTGTCTATGATAATACTTGGAACAGAAGATTATTACTCTTGTGAGATCTTCAGAAAGCAGAGGGTTTTCATTTTTATTTGACAAGTAGAGAGAATATATTCACCAAGGCACCAAGGGGAGTATGAGCATTAATCAATACTCAAAAAAGTTATTCATGAGAATGTATCAAATCACTAAATCAGAGCAAATAAGTGATGACTAATTCATGAGATTATTTTGCTCACTGTCACTGATTCTAAAGAACTATTCTAATATAATTTCTCCCATGAATATTCAAAGCAAGTTTGAATTTTAAACATTTTCAATTTTGAAATTTATGGTTCAATTCACAAATAAAAAACTAAAAGAGTCTAAGCACAGAACTTCCCAAGTCCTATTTCTGATGTTGATTAACAACTCCTTGTAACATAGAATCAATAGGTGCAGTTGGTTAAGATGTGGAATAATTTTTTGGCAAGAATATTTGGAGAACCATATGGCGGAGTAAGATTTCTTCACAAAAGTGTTGTCTATCTAAAAGAATTTCCCTCTTAAATGAATCAGTAAAAGATGAATCAAGGTACATGCTAGGAGTTAGTACCTAAGCACATGTCTTACCTATCTAAAAATGAAGTAACTAATCATGTTCACAAGAGCTGGTGAAGAACCACACAAACAGTTTGACAAGTTTGGCTTCATGCATTTTTGTTAACAAACCAAGCCAAACATAAACACCATTTTAGGCTGCTTTGATTAAAACCCCAAGTTTGAACAGGATTTGGTATGGTTGGAGTGTGTATAAAAGCTGTAGCAAACCATGCAGTGGAACAAGGTTATCCCTGCTCATGCATGTTTGTTAAACAAACCAAGACAAACACAAACACCATTGTACACTTGTTTAATAAAAATAAATAAAATTAAAATAAAAAACCAAAGTTTGAACAGGGTTTGGTTAGGTTTTCTTAATGCATCAAAACATATAATAGCAAATTATCTAATTTATTTATCATTGAAACTAATAGTTATGATTAACTTAGGGGTTCTGAAAAGTAATCAAATAAAATTTTGAGGCCAAACATACTGCAAGCTACTATATATACATAGGTAAAATACTTGGCTAAATCTAATCAAGGTTTAACTGTTAGTTTCTTAGTTACTTCACATGAAAATGGAACTTGGATAATGTATATGATTGTGTTGAGTCATAATTTTTGTACGCTTTTGTGTAAATTATCGTGAATATTACAGACTAATAGTTAAATTTTGTTGTTCTAATAAGAGTTTATTCCACTACTCACTACTTGACTATAGTAACATTTCCATTTATAGTCCTCAACTTTGATTTATTCCAATTTTAGTCCTTCACTTTAAAAAATGTTTCCACTTTAACCAAACCAAAGTCATAGTCTTGGAAGAGAAAACATATCATTTTCTATTATCTATGGACCCATTGTTATTCACGCCCATTGTCCTGCTTGAGAGTTTGTCCTAAGTACATGGTACTTCCATGTTCTAAGTGTAATTCAACAAATCATGACACATGTAGCTCACGAGAGCATTCAATGATCTCTCCTTTTCATTAATGACAAAGTTTGTTTAGAAAAAACGTAACCTTCTTTGGTTGTTTGTGGACTTACATTGTTCTTCACGCCCACTATCTTATTCAAAAGTTTGTTCCAAGTACACGTTATTTCCATGCATGACATTGACAGGTCATGGAACGAAACTGACAAGGACATTCACATCAAGTAAATGGGTACTCATAACCAAGCCTACTCTGTTGTTACTGTTTATCTTTGCTTCATCACTCCAAGCCACCCTCTTCTACTCCCTCATTTTTTTCCATTTACTAACCAAGCCTACTCTGTTATTACTGTTTATCTTTGCTTCATCACTCATTCACTCCAAGCCACCCTCTTCTACTCCCTCATTTTTTCCATTTACCATGTATTATATACATACTATATCTTCAAACTCTCAGTTAATTATTTTAAACATAAATAAAAACAAGAAAAAAGAAAGATAATATACTAGAATCATTTATCTACCCAAAATAATCAGGTATATCTTCAAAATTATGATCTACGATTCTAGTATATATTATTTTAGTCTTTAATTCTTTCCAACAAGGAAAATTAGAAGAACTAAAATCCACCTTTGGTCCCTAGACTATGATAGAATTAGTCTTGAGTTAGAACTTGAAATCAGACAAACTATTAACATGCTCTTTGTTGAATGATTAACATATTCTTCTTTATTTCTTTCTTTCTATGATTTGAAATTATTTTTATCCAAATTGTTTGAGTGATTTGTCTCCTGCAGTGGGAGTGCAATTAAATGCCAATAGCAACATTATTAAACTACAAGAGCAAGAATTAAAAGTACTCTGTAGATCTCAAACAAGTAATGAAGAGCCCCATCAGAAAATCCTTTAAAGGATTTACAAGACAGTATCATATTGCAACAAAGAAACCATCAACATTTTCTGTTTTAGTATTTAGTTAAGTATACATGCATAGAAGAGGCCTGATTGTTATATGACAGAAAATCTTTTTACTATACACAGTTTCTTGATATTTTATGATATATACCGTTAAAAAGTAGAAACCAGAGCAATAACAATAAAATACATATAGAAAGAAAGATGCATATACATTAGTACTCAGATATGGTATGTCATCGCTTTTAGTGCTAATGATGAGGCATTCAAGCATTACAAGAAAATGACATCTCAGTATATGCAGATACAGGCATACAACACACAGAGACAATATGAAATAAAACAGTTCAAAGATAACTGACCTTCTTCGGAACGAGCATCGAGGAAAGTGCGAAGCTCTTGGTTACCGGAATGGGACACAGAAGAAGCAGCCGCGGCGGCGGTACTGGAAGCGCTCTTCTCCACGAGCATTTCCGCCATACTTCTCGCCTTGGAGGAGCAGAAAACCGCGAAGCGGCATCTGCGGCAGTGCTTCACGGCAATCGACTCGACCTTGGTGGTGGAACAAGAAGCCGTCGCCGGAGACGGAGAAGAAGATACATTTGCAATCTTCGGCACTGTAACTGTAGAAGTAAAGAGTCTTGAAGAAGGAACTGAGAGGATCGCCATAGTTGTTCAGACAGAGAAAGTGGAGGACATTAGAGGGAGATGAACAGGGGAGAGACTAGAGAGGGAACAATGGGAGAGGGAGGGGGGAGGGGGTTGTTCTTATCTGTAGCTAAGGGGATTGGTTATTGGTAGAGTCGCGCGTGCTTTGAGTCGCCCAAGGAACAGTTGATGGGCTGAGAACACTGAGCCCGTGGTGGGTTGATTTGAGGACCAAATACATTCTGCTACGTGTAAATGATTAGGCGGTTCCGCTTGGTGATGTGGACATAATTGTTGTCGATGTGGGCCCTACTTTCTACCTTTTCTTTATCCTCTTCAATTTTTTCTATTTCTGTTTTTTTAACAACCAATTTTTTAGCTTCCCCAAATTATATTTTACACTTTATGAAATTTACCTTTGATTTATGAGGAGATAAACTGAGTCAATATAATTTTGACAAAATATAAAATTGTATATTTCTATGTCCAAGGAGTCCAATACAAACTCAAACACAACCTTACATTGAAAACAAGTCCTAACTCTTAAGTGAGTTTCTCATCAACTTGACCAATATTTGAGACAAATTTTTTCAGTTTTTTCTTATGAGTTTCTTTTTCTTTTTTCCTAAAGGTTTCTATTTCTACACTTTTTTATTAAAAAAAATGCACAAAGTATTTAAATTTGAATATAATGATTATAATGCCGATTTAATATCTATGTTTTGTAGATTAAAAACGATAAAAGATGACAAGATAAAAAAAAAATCAAGCAAATTACAATTTATTTTACAAGACTCAATCCTAAGTCCTACCACATCTAAACTCAAAAGACATTTAATAATTTCTAGCAAGTGATCAATCACAACTCTCCTCAAGCGAGCATCTACCCCAAATTGGTCAAATAATCAACATTGTTATTACATTCTCTCAAAATATATTTAAAAAAAAATATCATGCTACCAACCCATGTGATCAAGTAAAAATGATGGCTTTACCCATCTATCTTTCCCACCTTCTCAAATAATCTTCATTACTACTTTAAAATCTAGCTCCACTATCACAATAGTCTTTGATTTTCATTATCATACACTATTAAAAAAACAACTAAACAAAATATTTTTTGTGAATACTTTCCTACATACCTAATCCCATAGCATTGTTTTAATGTATTTTTGGTATATTATAAAAAGAAAATTAAAAACTTCCCATCATACTACAGGGTACATTAAAAACTATGTGAAAATTTTTTTTTTTAAATATTATAAAAAATTTTCAATAGACAAGAACATTACATACATACTTTCGACATGCTTTATCAAGTAATGAGATAGTAGCTCAAAAAGTTAGCAACGTCCATGCACCATAGTTGCACAAATACACCATGACTTACCTTGATGTACCATCACGGTTTGTCCAACACAAATATGACATCATTCACCCCAAGTTATATGCACAACTGTTGAAAACAACCACCATGCACCAACCTATCACTAGAAAAAAAAAATAAACAGAACAAACTAGAAATAAATGTAAGTGCAAGTAAATAAAAATAAATTGGGTTGCCTCCGAAGGAACTCTTTATTTAACATAGTTACCATGATGTCAGAGTTAGTCCCTCACCAATTAAGTATCAACGCAGTGCAGTGAAGAAACATGACTTTGATTTTTATATCCATTTGCCTTACGCCAAAAGTAATGATTTAGTTTATGGTCATTAATTTTGAATGTTCCTCTATGTGTATCAACAAAAAACCTTTTGTGGTTCTGGTGTTTTCTTGGATACTCTATATTGTAATCTTAATGTAGACTTTGTTAATTCCTTGTTTAATATTATGAGCAGGGGTGGAAACATGTACCTGCTATGGGGGGCCTTGCCCCCCTCCACCTCACCCTAGCTAATTTTTTTAAATATTAAATTTTTATTATATATATATATATATATATATATATATATATATATATATCTTCATATCATGACAATATGAGCTTGCATGATTCACATGCATTAATCACAAAACATCATTATATTGGGGCGGTGTATTGAGGAGTAACTAAGTTGTCAATCTTTTTGCTCAATTTATCTATTTGAGCTGCCAAGTTTACCGTTTGATGGATAATACACTAAGCTTGGACTACATGGACCGGTCCAAGAAAGCAATTGGATCAAGAAAGCCCAAGAAGGACCCTCAACACAAAGCTACAGAAGAGTTCGATAAGGATTAGACTTAGCACTTGTAATATTAACAAGATTAGGGCTTATTAGTTATAATGTAACAGGGACTCCCAATATGGGGCGGTCCAGGATTCTTATTCCTTGTAGGGCTCTAGGCCCAAAATATGTATAAATAGACCCTCCACACACGGAGAAAGGGAAGCAATTCTGAGCAATACAATACATATATTCCCTCATTATATTTTTCTTATATATTTCATATATTCTCGCTATTCTAACAGGTAGTGTTGGCCTGCCATTGACTACCCAGAAGTCATAAAACCAACATTATATTGGCGCCGTCTGTGGGGATCGATACGAATAGTCTCGTGATCTCTACCTTTCACCATCGATCCTCGATTCAAATCATTTGGACCTGCACTGGTTCTGACTTCCTAGTGACGTGGTCCCCATATCATCAGGAGGTAATTAAGGCATACAGATTAGAGAGGTGAAGCATTATTGGTTATTCAAGTTAGAGATTACACGGAACCAAGTAAGTCTTTATCCTTATTCTTGTTTTAATTAAGCATCCATGATCATAACATTGTTTAGTTGATTGAGTTGATTTACATGTGATTCATTGTTAATTGTGCTTCTGCATTCAAGTTATAAGCGCATGAACGTTTTAATTAACATTTGATATTGGAGTCTTAAATTGATTAATCACTAAAATTAGGGTTCATGATATTTAGGGATTTTTAATTATAAGATTTTATTGTGGGTTTGTTATTATCATTGTATAATATTTTTAGCGTTCGTCGATCACTAAAATCAGCAAACATACCTAATTACGAACTGTGTCGTTGACGATGGTTTAAAGTGGATGCTAATAACATTTGTTATCACTGGAATCAACAAACATATATGTTATATATGTATGCGTTGTTTATATACATATATTTATATTTATTGATTTGCATGTTTCTATGAATCAATATATGTACATTGTACATACTGTTTATACATATAATACATAACTACATATATGTTAGTTATTGGCGTAGGGTTCTTGTACGTATTGTGTATAATTTGTATCATGTATATGATTTGTGCTATATGATTTCACACTATTAATCATGTATTATATGTTATAAGAGAACGACATATCAATTAAGGCTTGTTCACATACATAAATATGTTCGTGGAATCAAAATCAATTGAAACCAACAAATATATACATGTACTGTTTGATTATATATAAGCTGATTTAGTTGGTTTCTGGAATCGAATATTACGTATGTGTACTCCTATTGCTGGATTATTTGTATGAATGTTAGAATCAACTACTGCAATGGAATCAAACTTGGAGTCACGAACGGCTATGGTGGTGTAGCTGGGTTCCCACGGCGGAGGGCAACAGGCAATGAAAAAAAAAAAAAAAAAAAAAAAGCCAGTGACAGACTCGTATTCCCACCACCGTGTGGAAGAAACGCATACTCACTAGGCAATAAAAAAAAAAAGAAAAAAAAAAGCCAGTGGCAGACTCGTATTCTCACCACCGTGTGGAAGAAACGCATACTCACTAGGCAATGAAAAAAAAAAGTATACCCATTAGCCAGTGGCAGACTCGTATTCCCACCACCGTGTGGAAGAAACGCATACTCACTAGGCAATGGAAGACATATACCTACCACCGAGTGGAAGACATATACCCACCACCGAGTGGAAGACATATACCCATTAGCCAGTGCCAGACTCGTATTCCCACCACCGTGTGGAAGAAACGCATACTCATTAGGCAATGGAAGATATATACCCACCACCGAGTGGAAGACATATACCCACCACCGAGTGGAAGACATATACACATCACCGAGTGGAAGACATATACCCATTAGCCAGTGGCAGACTCGTATTCCCACCACCGTGTGGAAGAAACGCATACTCACTAGGCAATGGAAGACATACGTGTGGAAGAAACGCATACTCACTAGGCAATGGAAGACATATATGTGGAAGAAACGCATACTCACTAGGCAATGGAAGACATATACCCACCAGAAACGCATACTCACTAGGCAATGGAAGACATATACCCACCATCGAGTGGAAGACATATACCCACCACCGAGTGGAAGACATATACCCATTAGCCAGTGGCAGACTCGTATTCCCACCACTGTGTGGAAGAAACACATACTCACTAGGCAATGGAAGACCGTTTTAATTAACATTTGATATCGGAGTCTTAAATTGATTAATCACTGAAAATTAGGGTTCATGATATTTAGGGATTTTTAATTATAAGATTTTATTGTGGGTTTGTTTATTATCATTGTATAATATTTTTGGCGTTCGTCGATCACTGAAATCAGCAAACATACCTAATTACGAACTGTGTCGTTGACGATGGTTTAAAGTGGATGCTAATAACATTTGTTATCACTGGAATCAACAAACATATATGTTATATATGTATGCGTTGTTTATATACATATATTTATATTTATTGATTTGCATGTTTCTATGAATCAATATATGTACATTGTACGTACTGGTTTACATATAATACATAACTACATATATGTTAGTTATTGGCGTAGGTTCTTGTACGTATTGTGTATAATTTGTATCATGTATATGATTTGTGCTATATGATTTCACACTATAATCATGTATTATATGTTATAAGAGAACGACATATCAATTAAAGGCTTGTTCACATACATAAATATGTTCGTGGAATCAAAATCAATTGAAACCAACAAATATATACATGTACTGTTTGATTATATATAAGCTGATTTAGTTGGTTTCTGGAATCGAATATTACGTATGTGTACTCCTATTGCTGGATTATTTGTATGAATGTTAGAATCAACTACTGCAATGGAATCAAACTTGGAGTCACGAACGCTATGGTGGCGTAGCTGGGTTCCCACGGCGGAGGGCAACAGGCAATGAAAAAAAAAAAAAAAAAAAAAGCCAGTGGCAGACTCGTATTCCCACCACCGTGTGGAAGAAACGCATACTCACTAGGCAATAAAAAAAAAAGAAAAAAAAAAGCCAGTGGCAGACTCGTATTCCACCACCGTGTGGAAGAAACGCATACTCACTAGGCAATGAAAAAAAAAAATACCCATTAGCCAGTGGCAGACTCGTATTCCCACCACCGTGTGGAAGAAACGCATACTCACTAGGCAATGGAAGACGAGTGGAAGACATATATGGAAGGCCAGTATATCCCACCACCGTGGAAGAAACGCATACTCACAATGGAAGGAGTGGAAGACATATACCCACCACCGAGTTAGCATAGCCAGTGGCAGACTCGTATTCCCACCACCGTGTGGAAGAAACGCATACTCACTAGGCAATGGAAGACATATACCCACCACCGAGTGGAAGACATATACCCACCACCGAGTGGAAGACATATACCCATTAGCCAGTGGCAGACTCGTATTCCCACCACTGTGTGGAAGAAACACATACTCATTGGGCAATGGAAGAAAAAAGAAAAAAAAAATTCTATTTACAGATTGGTCGAAACAAAAAAGCACAATTATACTTTCCCGAGACTTTGTATTCACAAAATCCCAAGAAAGTGGAGGACTGGATGATGGATAATACACTAGCCCTAGGCTACATGAACCGGCCCAAGAGAGCAAGTATACTTTCTAAAGACTTCGTATCCACAAAGTCTCAAGAAAGTGGGGGACTAGATGATGGATAATACACTAGGCTTGGACTACATGGACCGGTCCAAGAAAGCAATTGGATCAAGAAAGCCCAAGAAGGACCCTCAACACAAAGCTACAGAAGAGTTCGATAAGGATTAGACCAGTCATTATTGCATGGACCATGGTCCACATAGCTGTGTAGACCAAAAATAAAAAGTACATTATTTTGTATTGAAGATATATTATTTTTGTACTGTAGGTACATTATTTTAGGGTACATTAGTTTGTACTGAAGGTACATTATTTGATCTATACTATCAAATAATGTACCTACAATACAAAATAATGTACTTTTAGTACAAAAATAATGTACTTTTTATTTTTGGTCCACACAGCTGTGTGGACCATGGTCCATGCAATAATTTGTCGGATTAGACTTAGCACTTGTAATATTAACAAGATTAGGGCTTATTAGTTATGATGTAACAGGGACTCCCAATATGGGGCGGTCCAGGATTCTTATTCCTTGTAGGGCTCTAGGCCCAAAATATGTATAAATAGACCCTCCACACACGGAGAAAGGGAAGCAATTCTGAGCAATACAATACATATATTCCCTCATTATATTTTTCTTATATATTTCCTATATTCTCGCTATTCTAACAGGTAGTGTTGGCCTGCCTTTGACTACCCAGAAGTCATAAAACCAACACCGTTGTATTTAACTTATAAACCTTTTTGCTTACTTGACTTTTCTCTATAGAATTCCATTGACATGTAATAAGGTTAATATCCTTAATTAGTGTTTAAACTAAAAGTTATTATTTTAGTATTAAGCATGACCTAATGATGGCATTAATCAACTACATTGCTTGTAATAATAGTGTTCAAACCCTTTTAGGGAGTTTGAACCTACATTCAGTTTGGCAAACAATGGTGAGGACACATTCTCAATAGCTCATTGTATCACTCCCATATGTCATACAAACTCTTAGACTCTGATCTATATGAGCAAATGATCGGATTTTACTCCACAACTTTGTAGTCTTAGTTAGTGAGAAATATTTGGATA
>NC_044928.1:20287218-20300744 GCF_003576645.1 Ipomoea triloba
AGTCACGAACGCTATTGGTGTAGCTGGGTTCCCACGGCGGAGGGCAACAGGCAATGAAAAAAAAAAAAAAAAAAAAAGCCAGTGGCAGACTCGTATTCCCACCACCGTGTGGAAGAAACGCATACTCACTAGGCAATAAAAAAAAAAAGAAAAAAAAAAGCCAGTGGCAGACTCGTATTCCACCACCGTGTGGAAGAAACGCATACTCACAGCAATGAAAAAAAAAGAATACCTAGCCAGTGGCAGACTCGTATTCCCACCACCGTGTGGAAGAAACGCATACTCACTAGGCAATGGAAGACGATATAACAATGCGACCGTATTCCCACCCGGTGGAAGAACGCATACTCCACAATGGAAGCACCGAGTGGAAGACATATTAACAGGTGTGGCAGACTCGTATTCCCACCACCGTGTGGAAGAAACGCATACTCACTAGGCAATGGAAGGAAAGACATATACCCACCACCGAGTGGAAGACATATACCCATTAGCCAGTGGCAGACTCGTATTCCCACCACCGTGTGGAAGAAACGCATACTCACTAGGCAATGGAAGGTATAGGACCCCCACCGAGTGGAAGACATATACCCATTAGCCAGTGGCAGACTCGTATTCCCACCACTGTGTGGAAGAAACACATACTCATTGGGCAATGGAAGAAAAAAGAAAAAAAAAATTCTATTTACAGATTGGTCGAAACAAAAAAGCACAATTATACTTTCCCGAGACTTTGTATTCACAAAATCCCAAGAAAGTGGAGGACTGGATGATGGATAATACACTAGCCCTAGGCTACATGAACCGGCCCAAGAGAGCAAGTATACTTTCTAAAGACTTCGTATCCACAAAGTCTCAAGAAAGTGGGGGACTAGATGATGGATAATACACTAGGCTTGGACTACATGGACCGGTCCAAGAAAGCAATTGGATCAAGAAAGCCCAAGAAGGACCCTCAACACAAAGCTACAGAAGAGTTCGATAAGGATTAGACCAGTCATTATTGCATGGACCATGGTCCACATAGCTGTGTAGACCAAAAATAAAAAGTACATTATTTTTGTATTGAAGATATATTATTTTTGTACTGTAGGTACATTATTTTAGGGTACATTAGTTTTGTACTGAAGGTACATTATTTGATCTATACTATCAAATAATGTACCTACAATACAAAAATAATGTACTTTTAGTACAAAAATAATGTACTTTTTATTTTTGGTCCACACAGCTGTGTGGACCATGGTCCATGCAATAATTTGTCGGATTAGACTTAGCACTTGTAATATTAACAAGATTAGGGCTTATTAGTTATGATGTAACAGGGACTCCCAATATGGGGCGGTCCAGGATTCTTATTCCTTGTAGGGCTCTAGGCCCAAAATATGTATAAATAGACCCTCCACACACGGAGAAAGGGAAGCAATTCTGAGCAATACAATACATATATTCCCTCATTATATTTTTCTTATATATTTCCTATATTCTCGCTATTCTAACAGGTAGTGTTGGCCTGCCTTTGACTACCCAGAAGTCATAAAACCAACACCGTTGTATTTAACTTATAAACCTCTTTTGCTTACTTGACTTTTCTCTATAGAATTCCATTGACATGTAATAAGGTTAATATCCTTAATTAGTGTTTAAACTAAAGTTATTATTTTAGTATTAAGCATGACCCTAATGATGGCATTAATCAACTACATTGCTTGTAATAATAGTGTTCAAACCCTTTTAGGGAGTTTGAACCTACATTCAGTTTGGCAAACAATGGTGAGGACACATTCTCAATAGCTCATTGTATCACTCCCATATGTCATACAAACTCTTAGACTCTGATCTATATGAGCAAATGATCGGATTTTACTCCACAACTTTGTAGTCTTAGTTAGTGAGAAATATTTGGATATGAATGCTTAAACAATAATGAAAATAGCCTCAATTTTATTGCATCATCTAAGCTAAGGCTCATTCGTTTTAAATGTGTTATAGATTTCTACAGAATTTGTCAAAAGTGGACATTATGATACTTGCCTGGTAGGTAATCAAACTAAACATTTATTATACTATCTAGATGATGCTTAGCTTAGCTTGATCTCAAAAATTATTATCGTCGGTTACAATAAGGCGTATGAAAATTTTCAATTTATCTATATTTTACACCATAATTAAGCTCATTTTATATGCCAAGTGTTTTTATTTAATTTAATCCAATTTATATCTTATTTGCATTTAATCTATACATTTTTATGATCATTTCTTGAAGAATAAAAAGATCGATTAGAGGTTTTTTGGATCATTTTTGAACATGTTTAGATTTATTAGGAGCATTGAAGCACAAAATAAAGGACAAAGAATGAATTGAAACTTAATGGGGAGGAATGCCACATGAAACTCCTATACCTAGGAAGCGGTCCATAGTTGCCTAGAACAAGAAATAACCAAATCCCATTGAAACAAGTCGGGGAATAACCATTATTAGGTTGTTCCATATATTCCCAGATTCTAACTTCAAGCTTGAATGTTCATTCCAACTTTAGCAACAAATGGTCTAGCACAAAACGAGACCGAAATTAGCTATTCCTTAACTTGTTCTATCACATTTTGTATTGTGCAACTTGGGTGGAATGATCATAACCAGAGTTGTCAAAACATGCTGGCTAAACTCATTGGGCTGACATGTTCCGCCCTACAATAAAAGCGAGGCGAGCTTTGATCTTTGAGACTCGTCAAAATGATGGTTTTAAAGCCCGCCTATTTTTAATTTGATTATATATATATATATATATATATATATATATATATGGTGGGTTGAAATGAAAACAATCCCCTCTTGTAAAAAGTGAGGATTGATATCAGGCAACAACCGTCTATTAGGGCTCATCAATGGTTGAAAGTTTTAGTAAAAAAAACATGGAGTGAATTTTATAATTATTGTAAACTTTTAAGTTTGAAATATTTATCAAATTGACCCATCATTTTTCCTCAATGGGTATAGGTTATACCATTCATTTATGTCTGTATATTACGTTAAGTTTTTATACGTTATGTTATAAAAGTTGTACTTTAGAATGTTTCCTAATGGCCATCTATGGGGATCGAACCCACGTCTACGTGGTTAAAAGCCACGTGCTCTACCACTGAGCTAAGATGGCTTAACACTTTACAGTCATTGGTCATACTATAATCCGTTTCACTAGGGAACACTACGAACTAAAAGGAAACAATTTACAACAATTCATACCTTTTTGCAATTAAATCTAATTTAATTGTCCTTAGTGTGTGTGTGTGTGTATATATATACATACACACGAGATGACTCTTATGCAAAGTGTTGCTCCTATGAAAAATAGGGAGAAATCTTAACCATAGATTACTATTGATCAGTTGGACCAAAATAAAATTTTTTGTCTTTATAATTATCTTCATAACCATTTTTTGTTAACCATTTTCTATGGCATTCTTTGCAAACCTATGTTTCCTAATCGCCATTGTTATCTTTTCACAACTTTTTTCTGCTTTCTCTGTTGCTAAAAAGAACGCAAAATTTGTGAACTAAAACTTGTTGATTTAAATATAAAATAGAAACAATAAGAACTAAAACTTGATGTTAAATTTGTATACTTGTGATCATGCATAGTAAATTTGTTGTTGATTGGCCATTGTGTTCTATTATCAAAATCTCATTGGCCACTTAAACAAAAAGCGCTTAATAGTAGTCCTTACATATAAATATAGTATTTTACAGGCTATACGTGCATTGCGCACCTAAACTAATACCCAATATGAAAATTAAAATAAATAAATAATATAACTAAAATATAATTTTTTAATATGAAAACTAATTAATATACAATAAAATTGATTATTTTCAATATAATCAGAATAAGTATATTTAACTTGTGATAAAAATAATTATAAAGAGAAATGAAGTTGTAGATAGTTATGATCGAAAATAAAAATTAATTTTTAAATCTTCCTAATGCAATTTCAATACGTAATTAAAGAGTTATAGTGTATAAATTTATATTATGTATGATTGAAACCTCAATTTTTTTTCATACATGGAGTTTTATTCTTAAACAAATTTTGGTTGCATGATATCATAGTCACCATCTGTGGGGATCGAACCCACGACCATGTGGTTAAAAGCCACACGCTCTACCACTGAGCTAAGATGGCTTAACACTTTACAATCATTGGTCATACTATAATGGGTTTCACTGGGGAATGCTACGAACTAAAAGGAAACCATTTACAACAATTCATAATACCTTTTTGCAATTAAATCTAATTTAATTGTCCTTAGTGTGTGTGTGTGTGTGTGTGTATGTATATATATACATACACACGGGATGACTCTTATGCAAAATGTTGCTCCTATGAAAAATAGGAAGAAATCTTAACCATAGATTACTATTGATCAGTTGGACCAAAATAAATGTGCGATCCGATCGCTTTTAAATATTAATAGGAGTTTTTTTTTTTTTTTGTCTTTATAATAATCTTCATAACCATTTTTTGTTAACCATTTTCTATGGCATTCTTTGCAAACCTATGTTTCCTAATCGTCATTGTTATCTTTTCACAACTTTTTTCTGCTTTCTCTGTTGCTAAAAAGAACGCAAAATTTGTGAACTAAAACTTGTTGATTTAAATATAAAATAGAAAAAATAAGAACTAAAACTTGATGTTAAATTTGTATACTTGTGATCATGCATAGTAAATTTGTTGTCGATTGGACATTGTGTTCTATTATCAAAATCTCATTGGCCACTTAAACAAAAAGCGCTTAATAGTAGTCCTTACATATAAATATAGTATTTTACAGGGTATACGTGCATTGTGCAACTAAACTAATACCCAATATGAAAATTGAAATAAATAAATAATATAACTAAAATATAATTTTTTAATATGAAAACTAATTAATATACAATAAAATTGATTATTTTCAATATAATCAGAATAAGTATTTTTAACTTGTGATAAAAATAATTATAAAGAGAAACCTAATGCAATTTCAATACGTAATTAAAGAGTTATAGTGTATGAATTTATATTATGTATGATTGAAACCTCAATTTTTTTTCATACATGGAGTTTTATTCTTAAACAAATTTTGGTTGCATGATATCATAGTCGCCATCTGTGGAGATCGAACCCACGACCACGTGGTTAAAAGTCACGCGCTCTACCACTGAGCTAAGATGGCTTAACACTTTACAATCATTGGTCATACTATAATCGGTTTCACTAGGGAACGCTACGAACTAAAAGGAAACCATTTACAACAATTCATACCTTTTTGCAATTAAATCTAATTTAGTTGTCCTTAGTGTGTGTGTGTGTGTGTGTTTGTATGTATATCTAATCAAAAAACATAATAAGTGTGAATGAAGGTTATACCCTTCATTTAGGTCCGTTTTTTTCGTTAAGTTCTTTTATACGTTATGCTATAAAAGTTGTACTTTACAATATTTTGGACAAATATACCCTTACCGTTATAACTTCCATTATCTTTTACACCGTGGCGGACTTTTTACCGGATTCGAGTGTCAATCCCCGCTGCCTGACCATTACGTAGAGGTATGAAGATGGTTAAGAGAGACAAGTCGACATGCTGGGTATCGTTCAAGTATGAACGACTTCACACGTATTGTTTCTGTTGCGGGCTTTTGGGGAATTCTTATAAATTTTGTATTAAAGCCCGTGAATCACCTATGACTGTGGATCAGTATGCGTATGGAGCTGAGTTGCGGGCAGGGGGTCGCACAGGACCGAGGGCGGTCGGTGAACACTGGCTGATCCCGTCGGAGGGGCCACAGTCGGTAACAGAAGTGGATCATGTTGTGGCGAAGTCTGGTCGGACTGGTGCGGAGGTGAGCAGTCCGGGTGTTGGGGTTGACGAGCGAGAATCGGGCGTGATGGTTGTCGCTAAGAGGCACCGAGAGGGTTCCGGTGGAGGTGGTGGCCGCCGTGTCGGGAGTAGGAGTGGTGACGTGGTGATGTTAGATGTTCCAAAAACTTGTCCTTGGCGGGTTCTGGTTCCCAGACCCGCCCGTCATCATGAGTACCATTAGTTGGAACTGTCGTGGCTTGGGTGATCCACGCACAGTTCGAGAAATTGTGGTCCTCGTGTCCAGTAAGAAGCCCGAGTTCTTGTTCTTAATGGAAACCAAGGTGGGGCGGGTGCACGCAGAGCGGCTCCGTGTCAAGCTTGGGTTTGAGGGTCTGTTTTATGTTGAGCCGACTGGTTTGAGTGGGGGGCTGGCGTTGTTTTGGAGGAAGAACTGCACCGCCAGGCTATTGAGTTACTCACGAAATCATATTGATATGGAAGTTCACCTTGTGAATCTTGCATGTTGGCGAATGACGTGTTTCTATGGATTTCCAGAGCGAGGGAGGAGGACGAACTCTTGGGACTTGCTTAAGACATTGGCTAGCAGGTCTCCATTGCCCTGGGTCGTCTTAGGTGACTTTAGTGATCTCTTATTCCATACTGAGAAGAGATGTGGTAATCCACACCCGGAGGCTCTACTTCAGGGATTCGGGGGGGCAGTGGAGAGTTGCGCATTGGCCCAGTTGCCTATGGGGGCTACCAATTTACTTGGGAGAGAGGCAAGGGGACTGTAGAGTGGATGGAGGAACGCCTAGACAAGGTTTTGGCAACCACAGCCTGGTGCGAGTTACTTGACAAAGCTTTTGTGGAGAATGTCATGACTCGTACATCTGATCGTTCAGCTATTTTCCTGTGTGTTAACCCGGTTCGATTGCGGTCCAACGGGGCTAATAGGGACTTCAGGTTTGAGATGGCCTGGCTGCTGGATGAGGGGTGTAAGGGGGTGGTCGAAGGAGCCTGGTAGGAGGGGAAGGCGGATGGGCTCCTGAACTGTTTACAGCTGTGTGGAGAAAGGCTTAGACGGTGGGGCGGAGATCACTTTCATAAGTTTGGCAAGCGCATCAGGTTACTCCATGACAAACAGCTGCTCCTGCATGGTTAGAGGGACCCAGCCTCCTTGGCTGAGTTCTAGCGTTTGGAGGACCAGTTGGCCCAGTTGGAAGCCCAGGAAGACGCTTTTTGGAGACAGCGGGCCAAACAACACTGGTTAAGGGGTGCAGATGCAAACACACGATTCTTCCACAGGTATGCCTCTGCTCGTAAGAAGAAAAATTCTTTGTCTAGGCTTAAAAATGGGGCTGGGGTGTGGGTTGAAGGGGAGGACATGAAACTTGTTGTATTGTCTTATTTTGAGAATATCTTTCAGTCGGGTGGTTCTACCCCTCAGGAAGCATTCTTTAGCTCTATCATTCCCCGGGTTACGCAGAGTGATAATGAGATGTTATTGCGCCCTTTTGAGCTTGATGAGGTCAAAGCAGCCCTGTTTTCGATGTTCCCTGATAAAGCCCCAGGGCCTGATGGGATGAACCCCGGATTTTATCAGCATTACTGGGATGTAGTTGGTGGGGATGTGTCAGCCTTCGTGATTAATTGTCTAAGTTCTTGTTCTTTCCCTGCTGGTTTAAATGACACTAACACTACAAAAAAACGCAGAAATAACGACGAATTTTGCGACGGATTCATTCCGTTGCTAATTTAACGACGGAATAGCGACGATTTAGCGACGGATTTACTTATTTTCAAAAAATTGAAAGTTAGCGACCGGATAGCGATGATATTTTGTGATGGAAAAAGTTTGTCGTTAAAGTCGTAGCTAATTTTAGCGGTAAATTGCCGCGCATAAAATTGAGACGGATTAGCGACGGATTTTTGGCGGACTGAATAAATAATATTATTCGCTACGGATTAGCAACGGAAAAAATATCCGTCGCTGAGGTTAAAAGCATCTATTTATTTTTTTTACAACTTAACGACGGAATAGTGACGAAAAATGGTATTCGTTGCTACCTAGCGACGGATAAGCATCCGTCGCTAATTATATAATGTGGAATATACATTTTTAATAACATATAGCCACGGATATTTGAATCCGTCGCTAGAGATAGCGACGGATTCAAAAATCCGCCGCTAAAACATCATTGTCGGAATTTTTAAATAGTTTAGCGACGGATTTCAATCCGTCGCTAGAGTAATATGGCCGATTTTTTATTTTTTGTTAGAAAATAATGACGGATTCAAATATCCGTCGCTAGATTAATATTGTTGAATTTTTTTGTGTGAGAATATAGCGACGGAAGTTTAATCCGTCGCTAGATCTAGCGACGGATTCAATTTCTGTCGCTATATTAATATTGCCACATTTTTATTGTGAGAATATAGCGACGGAAGTTTAATCCGTTGCTAGATCTAGCGACGGATTAAACTTCCGTCGCTAAATCAGAATATAGGATCACGCCCAGTTACGTGTTTTCCTTCCAGCGCCCAAACATTGTAAACTAGTTACGGATTAATTTCCGTCGCTAAACGGAATATAGGATAATAGGATCATATCGATTTCCTTCCAACGCCCAAACACTAAACCTAATCAAAATTCCGCCGACGCGACTTCCTTCCAACGCCCAACCGCCCAACGACGACAGCACAGTCGACTGCCGCATCGTCGACCGCCGTCTTCATTCCAACTGCTCCGCCGTGCCTGTTCGCTGCTCGCATCGACCATTGTCTTCCTTCTCTGCTGCTCGCGCCCTCCGCTGCTCGCGTCGTCCGCTGCTCGCATCGACCATCGACCATCGACCGTGCCTGTCCGCTGCTCGCGTCGTCTGCTGCGCTGCTCTGCCGTGCCGCCGAACGCCTGCCGCCACCGCCGCTGCCTGGTATGACTCCGAACGCTTCTTCTTTAATTTCGTTAATTTCAGCTTATTATTAAATTGTTAGAGACTGTGAATTTATGAAAACTTAAAAGCTCCATGTTTAAAAGTTTAAAGCTATAATTGCTGAACCAAAATCTAGACAGACAGTTATATGAAATACAAAGCTCTATGTTTAAAGTTTAAATGCTCCATGATTCTCTAGCTCCATCTATGCCCTTCAAATCGCCGCATTCTGTGTCGACTCCTCATAGGTTGCTTTTTTTTTTTCTTCTTCTTCTTTTTTTTTTTTAATAATTTTGAGTAGGCTTTAATTTGTGTCTATCAGACATTTAGGCCACAATTATAGAGTAGAAAATGAAAACATTGTCAACTGGGAAGTAGTTTTAGTATTTCAGATTTAAACTGAAACAGAAAAAAAGTCTGGACTTGCATTTGACTATTGAGAATATGCATGCTATTGCTTTTCTTTAGAAAACTTTTCTGGAGATACTGCTACTCAAAAATTATTACTGAAAACATTCAAATGCATCTTTTGAAATAATTTTCGGAAGTATGGATTATTTCAAGTTTTTTTTTTTAGGCTAGTCGTGTTTGTGATCAACAACAAAGAAAAAGTAAAAACAAAATGTGTATGCATAACATCAGCTGCCTCTATTTAAATAGGCTGTGATTTTGCAGAATTTTCTTTGTTCGGTGAGAATTGCACTCTCATTGTACGCATGACAGGGTCTTTGTTCACCTCCTCTTTATGTTGCTTTGGTGTGCAATGTATTTATAAATATGCACTGAATTGTTAATTGGTATTGGTAATAATAATAATAATAAAAGAGATTGTGTTGTGTGATAAGAAATTAGGTAAAGTGGTATGACCTGAAAAACTTTGTTTTAGATCTTACATATGATTTATATCATTTGATGTTTTTTTTTTTTCACTAAAGGAACCTCTTCTATTGTTATTACCAATTCGACATAAACACACAAACTTTTGTGAGTTGAACTCATGGAGGGGGGCTGATATTTTTCCTATTAGTTGTCTACCAGTGCAGTGACATCTTGACTATAAATGTGACTGCAATGTTTTTTTGGTCACTTTAACATGACGTTGTGTTGTGCATCTTGTCTAAATTGTGACAATTATTCCCTTCATTGAAGGGGAGGGATTGAAAGTTTGAGTGATATGAATTCACAATTGGGTTCTGCAAAGTATCATGAAAAAGAGGACCATGGAATTGTGCATGTAGTTTCAAGAAAGAGGAAGCTAAACTGAATCATAGCAATTAGACACATATGATATGATGTTAAGCCGTCTAAACTGAACCATAGCAATTCATATTTTATCATGGAGACACCAAATTCTTTCTAAGCTGCATAACTTCCATATACTATTAGCAGATCATGCACATGGAAAGCAGGATAGGCTGTCTGAAAGTGGTTGCTCTATCAGTGGAACTAATGAAGCCAGTGTAACCAACATGAGAGTTGCATAAAGCTCCTGTTCAAATTCCAAAGAAGAAAGGTATTCTGTTTTATTAAGTTACTACCTTATTCCTAGCTATCTATTTTATATTTCTGTTAGAAACCTGGAAGCTCAATTAGTGTTTAATTATCTGCTCACAGGTTGGATGATTCCCTACAAGAATGTACCTCTACCTGCAACTTACAAGTAATTACCTACCTATTTGGTGTCTCTCTTCCTTCTTCAATTATTTTCATGAACATCATTTCTTGTACTTAACTTGTTCTTAGTGTCTGACCCATGAGTACTTAACTTCACTCAGTTCCCTACTCCTTAACAGTATAATGATGTGCATATTATTCTATTTCATGTGAGTTGGTTTTGCATTTTTTAAAAACATATTAATGGTGCATTGTTGTAACTGTAACTTTGGGACCTAGTGTTAGTTATGCATAAACAGAAGGAATATTTTGGTAAAGTACAAAGGCCTTGCTCATATTCATAACCACTGGATTCCAGAGGCAGAGGTGACTCTAGAGGCTTCAACACTGCTTGCAAGATTTAACAAACACAATAAGGTGATATTGATATAAAGCTATTAATATATTTTTCATTTTTTTTCCTTTTATGGACTTATTGATCGTTAACATTTTTAAGATGCTTTCTTCAGGATGTGAGTTGGAAAACAAATTGGACTATGCCTCATCCTTTGCTTAGTGAAACAGATTCTCTGGGGCATAATGATAATAGTTCTAATTGCATTATGAGTGGCTTGTGAAATGGACAGGCCTTGATTATGATCAAGCTACTTGGGAATTAGACACTGCTACATGTTTAAATTCCTCCAAGGAATGAAAAATGATCAGTGACTATGAAAGTCATCATAAAAAGGCAAACGCAGAGGTGCATCCTTCCAAGAATGATAAGGATAAGGTACTTCTAACTATTAAACCAATACAATGAAGATTAATTATATCTTTGTTGACAGCAGGCTTCTAAAATCCTAGTTTCATGTTGTTGCTAGTGTCTTTCAATTAATGCCATCATAACTGTATGCATGAACTAAAATTGGAAGATGCAATGAAGGAGATTGGTGAATCAACAGTTAAAGACCATGCGAGCTAAGATGGAGGCTAAACTACAAGTTGAAAGAAATCAATTGCGGGCTCAAATGCCAAGCTCAGATTACAAGTTTGATGGATGAGTTGCGTCGTAATGGGATGCTATCCACTTCTATGCCACGACCTCTAAATATTTAAGTTGAAGATTTTGTTAATTCAAATGATGAAAACTTAGAAGAGGATTAGATTATGTTTATTAATATACTTGGTATTGTTTTTAACGATATAACTTTACTTTTGTTGGTATGAATGTTTTAATATAGTATATTTTATATATATTATTGACCTATTATATTATATGTTTATTGCATGTATGCGATATTAATTAGCGGGTAAATTTATTATATTATAGGTTTAATGCAGGTATGTGATATTAATTAGCGGGTAGATTTTCTTTTTTAAATTTTAAAATTTAGCGACAGACAAATATTGTAGTAAATTCGTAGCTAAGTATCTAATTAAATAAATAATACATATTCAAATAATAAAAACAAATTAGCGACAACAATTTCCGTCACTACATGTAGCAACGGACCATAGCGACGGAACTTTCCGTCGCTAAGTCTAGCGACGGAAAAATCCGTAGCTATTCCCTCGCAAATTTCAGCGTCCAAATCGTCGTCGAGAGAAATATAGCGACGGATTATTTTCACGTAGCGACGGATATTTTAGCGACGGAAAAAAATTGTGTCGCTAAAATCTAGCGACGCTCATTTTAGCGACGGACGAAATGCGTCGCTAAACTGTTTAGCGACGGATTTCTCCTGTTTAGCGACGGAAATCGTCCGTCGCTATTTTCGCGTTTTTTTTGTAGTGTAATGTGGTGTTGATCCCAAAGAAGAGTATTCCAGAGTCTGTGTCAGATTTACGGCCTATTGCATTGTGTAATGTGGTTTACAAGATCATGACTAAGGTACTGGCGAATCGTATGAAACACCTACTCGGTGGCCTGATTTCTGAGTCACATAGTGCGTTCATTCCTAATATACTAATCACAGACAATATCCTGGTGGCGGCCGAGGTGGGGCATTTCCTGAACAGAAAACAATGTGGTTTGGTAGGATGGAGAGCACTGAAATTGGATATGGCAAAAGCCTATGATAGGATGGAATAGTCATTCCTCCGGAATATGATGTTAGCTTTAGGCTTTGCTATTGAATGGGTTAATCTGGTATTACTTTGTGTCACTACTGTCACATATAATATCCAGGTTAATGGTGCTAGTTGTGTGCGTGTGGTGCCGTCTCGTGGACTGCGCCGGGGTGACCCACTATCTCCATATTTGTTTATTATCTGCGCGGAGGGTCACTAGTATAGAAATGCAAATCCGCTACACCCACAAAAAAGTTTCCGCTACACCTGTAGCGGGTGTAGCGGATGCCATTGACTGTAAAAGTCATGAGCTTTCCGCGGCACCTGTTAACAGGTGCCGCGGAAAGCTTGTGATTTATTTTATTTTTTAAAATTAGAATAGTATTCGCGGCACCTCTTCAAAGAGGTGCCGCTGATACCTTTTTTTTAAAAGAAAAAAAATCATATATATACACACTGAACAACTAATTATTAATTTAGAATCATAATTTAGTATCTAATTCAAAATAAGAAAAACAAACAGATAAGTTGTATTATTCATCAAATCAAGTAAACAAAATAGCAGTATTGTCAAACTAAATAAGATTATTACATTACAAACTAAAATATAACAAAAAAAACTTTATTTATGTAAATTCCCAATGAAATTTCACTCTTATATCATCTGGAAGCTGCAAATCTGCAATATGCCAAAAATTTAAAAGTCAAACAAGCATGCCCAAAATTGAGAAGGTTTCGAAATTAGTTGAAGAAAAGAAGAAAGAGATTGCAAGCAAATAAAGGATGCATCCAGAAAATTTTAAGAATATATAATTGGGGATGACTGTAGTTTTCCAGTATGAAGTCTATATCATAAAGGAAGGAAGTTTTCCAAGTATGAAGTCACAAAAAAAGGAGCAAATCAGGATTGCTACTGTAATTTTCTAAATACTAAAGCATAACACTGACTAGTTTTAATTTGAGATTGTAATTTCTTATATATGATTTCTATATCTACTTTTTCTTGAAAACAAAAAAAAAAAAAAAAAAAAAAAAAAAAAAAAAAAAAAAAAAAAAAAAAAAACTATAAAAAAAAAAAAAAAAAA
>NC_044928.1:20302178-20358018 GCF_003576645.1 Ipomoea triloba
AAAAAAAAAAAAAAAAAAAAAAAAACAAACAAACATAAAAATGCAGAACACACAACACTTTGCAAAAAAAAAAAGAAACACTGAGGAAATAAAGAAGAAGCTAACCCACAGATATGATAAATTAAATAAACTAAACAAAATAAAGAAATTCGAAATAAATAAATACAAAACGGATTTACCTGCTTCCAGATCGGCGGAGGCTTGCAGTGGAGGCGGCGGAGGCTTGCGGTGGCTTGTGCGGTCGGTGGATAGGTGGAGGCAGGGCGTCGTCTGAGTGAGAGGGGGTGCAGTGGCAGCGCAGATCGGCAGAAACGACGCAACGGAGGCGGTTCACGACCAGAAACGACGATGGTTGTGGTGGTGGAGACGGATTGAAGCCAGCGACCGGATCTCACTGCCACCGGGTCTGAGATCGATGCACTAGATCTGAAATGGCCACCGGATCTGAGATCGATTGCTTGAGCTCTCTTTCAGGCGATGTAAGCGTTGCAGATCTAAGAATACACTCGCTACCGGATCTGAGATGGCGGCAGTATTTTCAGGCGGTGTCTTTGTCTTTGTCTTTGAGCTCTCTAGCTTCTCCGATTTTGTATCCAACGACGGCGAGGAAATGGAGAAAGGAGTTTTGTTTTGAGGAAATTTTGTGGAGAGAGGAGAAGTCCATGGGGAGAAGAAAATGGGTGGTTCGCGTGAGAGAAAAAGGGCTCTTTAATTTGTTGACTTTATATCACCATACCCTGCCACTTTACATTGTACAAAGTACAAACAGACTTAAATTTCGCATAGCCTGTCAGATTTTAAAAAAAATTGACAAATTTTTCGCGGCACCTGTAGGTGTGGGTGCCGCAAAAAGTAAATTATTATTTTAATATTTACATTTCGCGGCACCTATTGAGATCAGGTGCTGCGAAAAGTGAGTTATTATTTTAATAATTTTCTTTTTGCGGCACCCACTTCTTGTGGGTGCCGCGAAAAGTAGTATTTTTTAATATTTTAGGGAATTCGCTACACCTTTTTTAACAGGTGTAGCGAAAAGCTATCCTTTTATGTTCAATTTTGTACTAGTGGGTTTGTCCTTGCTGCTCCAGAAGGCTCTATTCATGGTTGTAGAGTAGCGAGAGGTGCACCGCCAATCTCGCACCTGTTCTTTGTGGATGATAGCCTTCTGTTCTTTAAGGCAAATGCGCTCGAAGCAGGGATGATAAAACACTGTTTGGAAGTATATGAAGGTATGTTTGGACAGGCTGTAAATTTTAACAAATCTAGTATATGTTTTAGCAAAAACACTACCGAGAGTGCTCGTGAGGAGGTGGCTGGTGTATTAGGTGTTGCTCAGGCACCAAATTTTGGTAGATATCTGGGCCTACCAAATTTTGTGGGAAGGAATAAGAAAGTTGCTTTTGCGTATATTGAAGACAAGATTAGACAGAGAATCTGCTCATGGAACAAGAGATTATTATCACAGGCTGGTAAGGAAATCTTATTGAAAAGTGTAGCCCAAGCTATGCCCACTTTCTCAATGAGTGTTTTTTGCTACTTGAGTCAGTTTGCCATTCTATTGAGAGAACTATGAATAAATATTGGTGGAGGACGAGTGCTCAAGGAGGAATACATTGGAAGGCCTGGATCGCTTATGTGTGCCTAAGAAGTTTGGGGGCTTGGGATTCAAGGAACTCCGTGTGTTCAATATAGCAATGTTGGGTAAACAAGCCTGGCGTTTTTTAACAATGCCTCAGTCCCTTGTGGCAAGAGTTTACAAAGCAATGTATTACCCGAGGTCTTCTTTCTTTGAGGCCACCTTGGGGAATTGCCCGAGTTATTGTTGGAGGAGTATTATGGCTGCCCACGAGCTAGTGTGTGGTGGTGTAAGGAGGAGAATTGGTAATGGGAAATCAACTTTAATCTGGAGTCATCCTTGGCAACCTAACCAGACTGACCCAATGATTCACACACCCATGCCAGCTCAGCTGAGTGGTTCACTGGTCTCTGGGTTAATTGACGATGACACCGGTTCTTGGGATCTATTCTCACAGATATTCTGGAGCCTTTTGATGTGGACCGTGTCTTAAGAATCCCTATTTCCCGGACTATGAGGACTCATGATTTTGGTATGGTGACCCGAGGGGATGCTACACAGTCAAGGGTGGTTATAGAAGCATGGTTGGAGACTATGAAAATTCCCCAACCAATTTTGATAGGTGGAGCCCCTTCTGGAAGATTAAAGTCCCCCCTAAGTGGAAAATCTTTTTGTGGAGAGCACTCTCTGATATTCTCCTATGACTACAAACTTGCTTAAAAGAGGGTAGAGGTGGATCCCTCATGTCCAATGTGTGGAATAGTTCATGAGGATGTTATGCATTCACTTGTTTTGTGTGATTTTACACAATTAGTGTGGCATGAATCTTGTTTGGTCTTTTCTAGCATTATGGGTGGCAACTTCTCATTGTGGTTCACAAATCTTTTATGTTCCTTGTCTGAAGACCATGTGTGTTTGGCAGTTGCAATTCTTTATCACGTGTGGAAGGCACGGAACGACGCGGTATGGAATGGTTATCTACCAACGCCAAGGAGAGTTGTAGCAGCTGCGAAAACATCACTGCAGGCGTGGACTGCGGTGCGTCAGTGTCATCCGCCGGCTGGGCAGTCCGAGGAGGGGGCGGTGCAGTGCAACCAGCTCAGGCGTCGGTGAGCACTTCCCCAGTGTGCTACTTCGACGCAAGTTACGACCCGGTAACACTCAAAGCGGCATTCGGTGCTGTCTTGTTCGATCCAGGTGGAAACTACGTGGCTGCTATCGCTGGACCCATGATCGACTGCTTTTCCCCTCTCATGGCGGAGACCATTGCGTGTAAGGAAGTCCTAGCCTGGCTCAGGGTTAGGGGAGTGGACTCCATTCGGATATTCACGGATTTTTCTCAACTCTGCAGTGGCTTATCACGACCACATTCACCATATTTTTCTTACGTTGGTTTATATATTGATGCCGGCAAGAGTACTATCGCTTCCTTTTTATTTTGTCATATCAATTTAGTTCCTAGGTCGATGAATATTATTGCTCATACGCTAGCTGCTACGACTGTGCAACAGGCTAGCAGACTGTACTGGGACTCAGTCCCACCCGACTTTATTTTGGCTCATTTATAGTAATCTACTGCATGGTTTGCTTTCAAAAAAATATACACATTATATATTGAAGTTATATGTTAATTATTTCCTAAAATATAAATATAAAAATTATAAAAATTATTTACATTATTATTATTATTTACAATAATTTAAATATCTAAAATCTAAATATATTTAAAATTTTAATATAAAATAATTATATTAGGGACCTATTTTTTGCACATCCCGCATAAAAAGACTAGTATATATATAAGGGTCAAATAGGCTACTCAACTGCAATTAGGCCATCAAACTAAAAAAAAAATTGCAATTGAGTCATTGAACAACACAAACTCTTGCAATTCAACCTAAGCTAACATGTTTACCTGAAAATATGGTGATGTGGTTGTTACCGAATTTAAAAGTAATTTTTTAATAATAATTTTAAATAAAAATAATTATTTAAAATTAAATAAAAAAAAGACCTTGAGACGAAGTGTTCGTCTCTGGCCATGAGGGTCCCTTTGCCTCTCTAGCTATGGAAACGAAGAACCTTTGTCTCCCTGACCATGGAGACGAAGAACCTTCATCTCCATGGCCAGAGACGAAGACTTCTTCGTCTCCATTATTATTATTATTATTATTATTATTATTATTATTATTATTATTATTATTATGTTGGCCATGGAGATCAATGAAGAACATTTAGTGTGCAGTTTATGACTTATTACTTTATTAGTTATTAATGTTTATTTAAACTATCCAAATTATTTTTGTATGTGCTTACTAACTTTTTTATATTAATTTTTAATCAATTTTTTTTATCTCGGTAGGCCCCGCCATGGTCTGCAGGCCTAAGGGGGTGGGGCAAGTTGGTCAGTTTCAAGCCCGCCTTGCCAAAGGTTGGGCTTGGTGAGCCCTACCCCGGCCGGCTGACTTGCTTTAATGGTTTTAGTCACAACAGTGGGACAATGTCTTGTTCTAATTATGAATTGTTTAGTTGATTACGAGAGTGGCTATTAAAGTTGGATTCTTATGTGAACCCTACTTCCCTTGGTTGGCATGATTTTTAATTATAGGCACTTGACTTGTAAATGATTTGATTATCTTTTTGCGTGTTTTCTAATTATAGTATCTAGTAGCATTGTCATTGCATAATGTGTGCCATAGAGGCCAATCATGCCACTCTCATTCATCAATCATCACCTTATCCATGCCAAACACCATCATTCCATGTCGTGTTCAAATGCAAATACATGAAATTAAGAATGTGGTTAGGAGAATATCAAGACAATTAGACAAGCAGAAGTTACCTAAATTGTAGCTTGTTGATCAAAATTTACTTCCAAATTAATTAAACATTTAACACAATTTTTTTTTTTTGAGTAGGCACAACGAGTCAACAGTTGCCTCCACTGAGACTCGAACCCACTCCCATCATCCATGTAGGAGTGTTAATCGGGACACCGGATGCCACTTGACCACAAAGTCTTTGGCAACATTGAGTATTCAAGAATTAAACTATCAACATAAATACACAATTAATAATTAAATTATCAAATTAATTTTAAAATAATCAACACATTAACAATAGTACAAGATTATATGAATATTTAAAAAAAAACTAGTATACTTTAGAATAGTATTACCTTAAGGAATTGGGCCAAATCTTAAAATAGATACTACTTCCGTCCCATTTTGGTTGTCTGATTCGTTTAACAAGGTTTGGCTGAAGTTATTTTTAATCCAATTTTTCATAATATTAAGTTTAGTATTAATATATAAAATTTATATATTTAGAAACTACATTAAAAGTTCTATTAAACACAAAAAATTAAATTTAAAAATAATAAAAAATTACTAAAGAAAAAAAAACAATGAAGAAAAAGTTGGTTTGACCAATGAATAGTAAATAAGACAGGTAAAATGGGACGGAGGGAGTACTTAATATATACTAAAACAGAATTTATTGGGGTCACGTGACACCCACCCTTTCCTATGTGGCTAGACCAGTACAAACCATTGTAGATTCAAAAATACTAGATGTACTCCCAAAATCATACTCCCAACTTTTACTCTCATTTATGTTTAAATTTGAATGGATAAACATCATGACCCCTTATTAAATTGAGCAATCATGCCAACTCATATGGAGTAGAAAATGAGAGTGTGAATTGGGAGTAGATGTAGAATTACTCATGTGGAGTTTAATTCAAACAATTAGAAGCCTGCTAAAAACTCATACAAGAATAAATAAAACTTTGTTGTTCTCGAAAGGTTGAATCTCCAATCCCAAGTGTCCACATCGTAACCCGACAAAGTATTTGAGATGATGTAAATTATGGTAATTCAACTGAATACAGAAACTAGACTTTTTACTTTGAGATATTGTTCTTACACTGACACTGATGAGATTCAATCTCAGATTATTATTCACACTTGTGTGAGACCGTCTCACGGATCCTTATTTGCGAGACGGGTCGGGTCGGGTCAAAGCACCATGCAAATGTCATACTTATATGTGCAAATGTCATACTTATGTGCTCAAATATAACACTAATCAAGAATACAATTTTTGTTACTTATAAGAGAAAAAAGTAATACATTTTTCATAATAAGTAATGTTGACAAGTGATCCTTACTTATAAGGGCAAATATAATACTTTTGAGGAAAAATGTAATACTTTTAAATCGAAATGTAAAAGTATTGTATTTTCCCTTAAAAGTATTACATTTACCCTAATAAGTAACAAAAATTTTATTTATGATTAGTATTATATTTGAGCATATAAGTATGACATTTGTTCATATAAGTGTTACATTTGCATCTTGACCCGTCCCGACCCGACACGTCTTATGGTGAGACGGTCTCACACAAATTTTTGTCTATTCCTAAACTTCACTCTTGTGACCAATGGAATAAAACTGTTTTTGCACCAAATAATAATATACTCCGTAATAATAAAAACATATTTATAAATATTTATTACGGAGTATTATTATTATTATTATTATATTACTACATATATTATTACGGAGTATATTTTAGTGGCACGTTATATACTGTCAGACTTTGGAATCATTCTGGCCTCTGCTGTTTTCTTTCTTACTTTATAGTTTATTCTCCGTATTACTTTAAAAAAAAAAAAAAAAAAAGAATAATTGAGTTGTTCAATGTATCGAATATCTAGCCCACAAAACGGTGCCGTCTAAACACTGCCCTAAATCTAAAGGCAATTCCAATAGATAATGCTTCTGGAGTTCTGGTGCCTTCAATTGAAATATCACACCCACCCAGTAAAAAAGTCAAAATCGCACAAGGGAGTAGAATGGCTGTAGCTTCTCTTGTAGATCTAGAGTTCTTGCGATCTCAGCCTCGTCCGGTTGCACAACATCTCATCTCTTCTTGAAAAGCTGGTGAAATGGATGGTTTTGAAGCAATCAGACACTTGGAAACAAAGCTGAGAGATGTAGCTCTCAAGGTTGAAGAGGAAATCGAGTTCCAAGTAGCAGATCTGCACCAGCAGGAAGAGGATCTGAGAATAGCTTGGCCTTCTCATCATATTTTGCAGAAAGCAATTGAAGATGATGAGATCCAGGACGAGTTGGTCAAAGCCATCGCCCTGCAAGGAAGGAAGACTGCGGTTGATGCTTTTCCAATGTGTGGTGAAGCTTGTATGATGGGTGGTTCCTACCGGCATGCTGACTTAATGGTTGGAAAACACAATGAGTTCACCACTATTAAGGAGATGCAGAGTGGAAATCCATCCAAGCAACTGACAAGTTTTCTCCATTTTGGGATGGGAGGAATTGGTAAGACAACTTTAATTATGTGAATTTTTGAAGATCCATCAATTGTTTCTCACTTACAAGGGAATGTGTGAGTTGTTGTTGCATCGCAGCTTCATAATAAGAGTCAAATACTCTAGGATATTCTTAGTTCATAATAATGTTAATTTAGAATTATTGTGAGACTAATTGTTGAGAAATGCAAAGGATTGCCTTCGTCAATTGCTGTGACAGCATGTTTAGTTTCCAAACTCAACACACTAGATGAGTGGAAGAATATTGTTGGAATTCTAAATTTGTCATCAACCATGGCTATTGATGAAGAATGCTCAAGAATACTCTCATTGAGTTACATTCACTTGCCTCACAATTTGATGAAGAATGCTCAAGAATACTCTCTTTGAGTTATAACCACTTGCCTCACAACTTGAAAGCTTGTTTTTTATATTGAGGTGTTTTTTCAGAGGAAATACTCTCATTGAGTTACAATCATTTGCCTCACAACTTGAAAGCTTCCTTTTTATATTGAGTGTTTTTTCAGAGCATAAAGAGTTTTATGCTAACAATCTTGCAAGTTATGAGCTGCCGAAGGACTTGTAAAGGCATATGAGGGTTGCCGAAAGACTTGTAAAGGCATTTGAGGGAGGGACCATTTATCATATCAAAATGAGAGTTGGGAGATTTATTTTAGGAAGTACCTATAAATCTCAAGATCTTGAATTTGGAGCAATTGGGAGATCGATTGTTGAGAAATGCAAAGGATTGTCTTTGGCAATTGGTGTAGTAGCTGGTCTATTTTCCAAACTCAACCCACTAGATGAGTGGAAGAATATTGTTGGAACTCTAAATGCATCTTCAACCACGGTTATTCATGGACGAAGAATGCTCAAGAATACTCTCATTGAGTTATAATCACTTGCCTCACAACTTGAAAGTTTGTTTTTTGTATTTGGATATTTTTCCAAAGGATAACGAGTTCTGGGTTGCAAAATGACTCGTTAGGCATATGAGAATAAGAGCTTTGATGAAGTGGCTGAAATACATATACAAGAACCAATAGATAGAAAACCTTAATTCTGGTAAGTTTTTATGAATGATGTGTTTTGTCTCAATTAAATGATAATTAACTTTGCATCTGTAATTTATATATTACTCCGTATATGCTTAATTAATATTGTGTTGGCACGTTATGAGATCTTGTTCATTTGCAATACCTATCTTCAATAGTTAGAGATTTTAACATTAAGACTTGGAATCTTTAAATACTTTCTATTTATATAGATGATAAGAGGAACTATTTGGAGTGTCCACAACTACAATATTTTTATTGTCATGTTATTTGTGGACATTCTCCCAAATTTATTTATCAGAACTTGTGAGGTATTTCCACCTTATCTATTCTTTTCTAAAGAAGGGTTGGATGTGGTGAAAGAATACAAATATACAATGCAGTAATGACATTGAGAATCATGCTTATCTACAACAACTCGAGAAATTGTATATTAATGTTAATGAATTGCAGTCTATGCACATATTATTCCAATTAATAATTTTATTGTTCTCATAAAAAACCTTGAGAAGTTTTCATTTCAAATAGAGATTAATATTCTTAGCAAGTTGTCTAAATGTTTAAGTTGTTTGGTTTTGCTTGCTAAGGGGAAGGGTGGAACTTCCTCAAAAGAATGTAAAGGGTGGAAACTACCCAAAATGAGAAATTTGGTAAGTTAATTTTATCAAATACGGACTACGGAGTAATTAATTTCAATGAGTTGTAAATTAGATGTTTCTTCCCTTAATTGATTTTAGGTGAAAGTCTTGTTACAAAGATACACTAGGATTCTCATTCATCTCATAACATAATAGTACAGTTCATACAAGATATATGTTCCTGAGAATTAGAAAAATAACTAACCACTAAGATAATGGTCATATATTTGAAATAATTATAACACAATGATCTCAAAAACCAAAAAGCCATTGGTGATAATTGTAATTCCGGTTGCATTTTGTACAAAGGCTTACAAGTTTTGAGTATTAACAATGCTTAAATATTGTCTCATGCGGAGTACTTATTATGTTTATAATGACTAATTTTAAAATGAAGAATCTCAAATATATGTTAGTCAAATAAAGATTGACATATTCTGTCCACATATGTAACTCAATTGGTATTTATTTAGGTGGTAAATTGTGGGCAAGGACATGAGATCAAACATTTACTGCAACAATGTAAAAGTTACATCCAATGTGGTAAGCTCCTTGTGTGCATCCGACACTGACCCTCTCACATAAATACCGCTGAATTATCATGATTTATCATTTCATCATATTGTCGGACCAACTTGCGAAGCCCTTGAGTAGAGATAATTTTGCCTTTTTGTCGCGAAAGATTGAAATATTTTATTTTAAATATCTAAATTTTGGTATGCGCGACCATGGCCATTTGATTCAACAAAGACTTCCCAAAATACAGCCTAACATTTATTACGTATTATTTTTCCAACAACAATTATTTTGTCATTATTCATCTTTGACATTAAAAATACTACAAATTGTTGATAGTAGGTACTAATAATTTGTACGTCTTTCTTGGCTAAGGAGTCCATGCAGTTGAACGAACGAACCGGGATGTTTATTGGCCTGAATCACCTCCGATCCACTCTTCTTGAATATCTCCGATCCATTTCTACTTTCTTTTGGTATGTGGCATGCAGTAATTTTTGTTTCATAGCTAAAAAAGAAAAAGAAAAATTAAAAATGAAGTACAGTAGACTCCACCTGCCATGCAGCGCCGGAGAAGGGGGACAGCCATGCAGCGCTAGACACTATATATGACCATCAGCTCACATCTCCGAGCAGTTCAAACTGGTTATGGATTTAGGCATGCAGATTTCCAATATCGATCTGCCCTATGAAGCAACAACAGTTAACTTGAGCTTAATGGATCCGGTGATCAACTTGAGGTCAGGTTCTATGATTGTGTTACATAAATTCACTTGGGCAGCCTGCTCAGTCCTAGAACCATGGTAGAGCTACCAGTGGGCCGGGCCTTCAATTCCATTATCAGCAAAGAAGGATGAGGTCTGCAGCTGAACCATCCTCCGCGTCAGCAGAACTTCAGGGGTGACCGGAGGACGACCTGATCGCCTGCCTACGTGCACCACCGCTCGCCCTCATCTACCTTGAGCACTGTAAAAATTCTAAAAAGTAGGCGTTGGAGGAGGAAGAAGATGATATATAGAGAAGGGCATTAATTTGTATATAACAAACCATTAGTTGAGACTTAAGTTCATACTTCTCATTTTCATTCTGTAAGTTTCTTTTGCTATCAATAAACATTTCACGCACAGTTCTGCTTTCCCCTTTGAAGCTCTACCCTCTGCCGCGTAACTCCATCTTCGTCGCCGTGCTTCTCAGTTGGGCATTCTCCGGTGTTGCGTTGGGCTTGGATTCGGATCAGGTGGCACTGCTGAAGCAGAGCTCGACCGGAGCCTTGTAATTCGTTTTTGGGTATTAGTTTAGTTGCGCAATGCACGTATAGCCTGTAAAATACTATATTTATATTTAAGGACTACTATTAAGTGTTTTTTGTTTAAGTGGCTAATGAGATTTTGATAATAAAACACAATGTGCAATCGATAACAAATTTATTATGTATGATCACAACTATACAAATTTAACATCAAGTTTTAGTTCTTATTGTTTCGATTTTATATTTAAATTAAATCAACAAGTTTTAGTTCACAAATTTTGCTTTCTTTTTAGCAACAGAGAAAGCAGAAAAAAGTTGTGAAAAGAAAACAATGGCGATTAGGAAACATAGGTTTGCAAAGAATGCCATAGAAAATGGTTGACAAAAAATGATTATGAAGATTATTATAAAGACAAAAAAAAAAAAAAAAACTCTTTTTAATATTTAATAGAGATCGGAGCGCACATTTATTTTGGTCCAACTGATCAATAGTAATCTATGGTTAAGATTTCTCCCTATTTTTCATAGGAGCAACACTTTGCATAAGAGTCATCCCGTGTATATATATACACACACACACACATCCCGTGTAAAACACACCCATTTCTCCATATCATCTTCGCACCTCTCCTTGCCTGAGCATGAGCTTTGTATACAGGTTCTAACCTGTTGTTATGTGTAACCAGTCGAGAGCATATATTACGATTACCCTGGTTGTTAAATACTTTTAAGGTAGTGTTAATATAACACGACACAGAATTGTTCATTTCCCGTTCCTAAACATTCTATAACCAGTCCACAACAAATTGTACATTGCAACTACAGATTTTCTTCGTCCCACTTTGTGTGTTCAGGTTCGTCACCCAACAGTTAAAAGCATTTTATTCCAGAAAAACTGCAATGGCGATGCAAACCAAATCAAGCAATGATTTCACCATGATCGAACCTCTCACCGGCGGGCTCAACTATCGGAGATGGTCCTCGAAAATCATCATGCTCCTGGAAGCTCAAGACGTCGACTACGTCGTGTACGTCGATCCTACATCTTTTAAACCAGCAGGCAGCAGTTGACTCCACTCCGACGCAGGCTGAAAAGGAAGATACACATGTCACGGTTCTGGACGACACTGTTGATCCAAAGTCACTTGTAGCAAAGTATACTGCTGCCCCTTCACAGGTTAGTGTTAAATTTGAAAAGGACAATAAGACTGTCTGAGCAATAATCCTGCAACGAATAGCAAATTCCCTGTTCGACATGTTTTCTAGCCATAAGTCTGCCAAAGTCATTTGAGACTTATTGCGCCAAAAGTATGGTACTAACGATGCTGGTAGGAGGAAATACACAGTGGGGCGTTGGATGAACTTCAAAATGAACGACTCCAAATCCATCGTCGAACATATACACGAATTTGAAAACTTGGTTGCAGACATGACAATTGAAGGAGCTGAGATAAACAATGTCTTTCTATCTGGTGCTCTTATTGAAAAATTACCCGACTCTTGGTTAGACTTCAAGAACAAAATGAAGCATGAAAGGCGCGACTACACTCTACAACAACTGATTAATAGTCCAAACATAGAAGAAGAAAATTGCCTAATGCTCAAGTCAGCTACCTTTTCTAATAATGTAAAAGCTAATGTTGTTGAGAAAAATGTTGGTTTTGACAGATCTATAGTCTACTAATTTACTGTAGAAACAACTCGGCCATAACCTCTATCTAAACTAGTCAGCTCAACAGACTAAGCTGATTTCAGCAACACAATTTTACCAGAGGAAGATAGTAAAATTTGGGTATCTAAAGCCCTAATACAATCTTAACATCATCAAAATCTAATTACAAAGGTTCCTAACATCTTTCAACATTATTGTAAGTTTTGGGTTAAATTGGATACTGACGACAATATTTCTAAAGCGTGATCAATTTATTTATTGGAGTAAGGGTCAAATTGACCATCCAACTACACACCAAAGTGCAATTAGGCCACCGAACTAAAAAAAAACTACAACTAGGCCCGTGAATAATGCAAATTCATACAATTTCACCAAAAATGACTTGTTTACTTGTTGATACGTTGGCGTGTCAGTTACCGAATTTAGAAATAATTTTTGAACTTTTATTTTAATACTTTTAAGTAAAATTATTTTATCCCCTTCGTCTCTAGCAGTTTAGTTTAGTTTAGTTTTTTTTTATAAAAAAAATAAACAATTTTTTATTTAAAATTATTAAAATAAAAATTATAAAAATTCGATAATCGGCACGTCAGCATATTAACAGGTAAACAAGTCAATTTTTGTGAAATTGCATGAATTTGCATTATTCTTATAGTTTTTTTTTCTTTTTTAAATTCAGTGACCTAATTGCATTTTGGTGTGTAGTTGGATGACCTGTTTGACCTTTATTCCTTATTTATTTATGAAAACATTTTTTGAAAAATAAGTCTTTTTTTCAAAAATCATTTTCTAAGTTTCAAAATAGAGCCTAAAAGAAGAAGAATTCTCATACATGAAGTTAGATAATTTTTTTTGACAAGATTTAATTTTTTTTTTTTGAAAAAAAGAAATTTAAATTGACATGTTAAATTATCCCGCTTAAGATATATAGGTTTCTCTGGTAGAATACAGATTTCATAAAAATTTATGAAACATTTACATTCTAAAGCAAATTGAATATTCGGTAGTCCAACTATAATTGCTCAAAAGAATATAAGTATCTACATTTAATAACCCAAAACATGACTCTTCAGTCTTCACCAACCTTTGCCGATTAGCCACAACCAATCGAGGGTGACACCAGCAAAAATGCCTCCTAGAAGGAAAAACACTAGTATATTCCCCAATGCATTTTGCTCTGGCCCCTGCACAAGAAACCCACATTTTCCATCACAATGATACATAGTACTATGGTACAATATAATGATTCCTTTTGGACCCAAAGTTCTTTCAGGAACCAAACATACCCACCAATCCCTAGGTTCCCACTCCCTACCTGCACCCAAGCTCGGTCCTATCATATATTTGCATACTTAAAATTTAAATTACATAGAAAAAAAAATACTAATATCAAATAACTTAAATAAAGTTCACAGGTTTTTAACAATTTTTACATCCAGAATAATAATCATTGAAAAAAAATTCTAGGTGCTTTCCTAAATGCAAAATAATAAATAACAGCACAATTGCCTTCATAAATAAATAATTATAGCTTATAAAATGAATAAACAATTTAAAATCAAATAAGCATACAAACAATAACATTGTTATCATAATGAATTAATTATTATTAAAAATTTATAAAACAAAACTTACAAACAAATGTCAAAGCTAAAAATCTTTTTGATTGGAAGCAAAAAAAAATTAAAATACTTCAAAATGCGATAAAAATATTAATAACAAAATATGAAATAGAATTAATTGGATAAAACCGTTCAAATAGAAAACATATTATAAATCACACATCTTCTATTTATATGATTTTTAATTTATAAATACTTTTTCTTTTTAGTTTAATCAATTTCAATTTTTTCTAGAATGATTTGAATACTATGATACATAATATAACTTCTATATGATTGATAAAAAAGTAAAGTATCTTTTACATTATTTTTTCATAATTGAATCGCAAAATATATTTTATATAAATTAATTAATCAAGTTAAATAATTTTCAAAATTCATAACTTATTATAAAAGCTCATAAAATAAAACATGTTATAGATATAAGTATTAAATTACTTAGTTATAAATAGATTTTAAAATTATAAATAAATCTTGTCTTCAAAAAAATTATAAATAAATCTCATAAATTAGGATTTTATTTTCTAAAATGTAAGGGGAAGAGTTATAAAAATTGTGTCATTAAGGAGATTTGTCCCTAGACTTCTAATATAATAATCATGTGGTCTACTAACTAAGCTACTTCGTTTTTAGTTGAATTATATTTATATTATTTACTTATAAATATATACTATATACTCCGTGTGTGTACATATATATATGAAGGGATAGGGTGGGGTGGTCCTTCCAAGCATGGCTCCTAGGCAAGGGTCCAGCTTACCCTTGTCCAAGGTCGGCCACGCCTACTACACTTATGATTGGTCGAAGTCTCTCAATGACCCCCGCCCAGCCTTAAGTTATCAGTAAAATTCATATTTTCACACGACCACACTACAACTAAAACAAGACTTTAGAATAATCGTTGAACTAACTGAGCTAGCCTCACGGGGTAGAAACGAAACATCTTTTACTTGTATATTGAGATGATGAGGGATGGAGTTCAAACTCGATTGCCCTATGCCTTAGGCTACCCCTTTAATTTGTTATAGAATCAACTAACCTTGTACCCTTTTGGAGCAGAAGTAAAGACACAGACAGTTAGGTAGCCATTGGTTAGGCCCAAGAAGGAGGTCAATATAATCATCCAGCCCTGGTCACCGTATTTGGCCGTGAAGTAGAAAGCCGGGATGAGCAAGTAGCGCAAGAGGATGGCCACCATAATCCCCTTTCTTGATTCAAGCTTTACCCATTTCAGGAGTGGCACATATCTCCCTATGAGATCCCACACATTATACATAGCTATCAGGACAAGCGCATACCTGAAAATTTATCACAACATTATTACAGAACCATAAGAGTCTTTTGTATTTCATGGCTTAAAAGCAAGCATGCATTAAAACTCACCATGACCCTAAGCTGTGGGATCCAGTGTCCTCTGATAAGAATCCAGGAAAAATCGACAGTGTCAATACATATATCATGAAGATATCGAGTGCATAATCTATGTTCTGCATCAATAACTCTTTGATGCTTAGTCGATCCACCGGTATAGGGTCATTCGGGGTCTGCGACAATGAAATAAAATCTTAGAGCAATAGATGATTTGCACTTGCTTTTATTATCTGGGAAAATAAATGTCTAAAGGCAGAATATTTCTCGTACAACCTCTATCGTAACACCACCAGCAGCGAGATCTGCAGCAACAGTCTTTGAACCCTCTAAAGCTGCTTTGTTGCGATAATATTTTACAATCGGTAACTTAGGGAAGACAAGTGCATAGAGAATGAGACAGAGAAGCTCAAAGATTGTAGAGATTGAAAAGAACAGAACTGCAAACGGGAGAGCAACACAATTTTAGCATGTCTGTTTTAATTTGTTACAAGTATTGAATGAAAAGTTATGTTTAAAAGGCAAATTTTACAGGCCAAATGCACTCTAGAAATGAAAAAAAAAAATACAAATATTAAAGGCTGAGCTAGCAATATGAGATGAAAACACTGAGAAAGGGATTTAGTCATAAGTATAAATTTAAACATTCACTTCAAATCATTTCTTTTAAATGAAACTATAAACAAATCAAATAAAGAGAATAGAACATACTGGCTCCTTTACGAAAACCATCTTTAGAATTGTCAAAAATTGCTTTGGTAATTAACCTCAACCCAGATGTCAAAGCGCCTGAAGCAGCCAAACCAGCAAGAAAAGACTGAAAAGTTTGCACCAAACTGATGTACTTTATATCCCAAAAATCATAAGAATTATATATATGTATATGGAGGATTAGAAAGGTTCAAACAAGTTAACAATAAGAACCAACCTGAACCAACTCAGGTGACATAAATGAAAGATCACCAACCATACCGCCCTGAACATGAGCATCTGCAACACCAAAAGCACCACTAATTGCGCATATCCCAATGTATGTTCCAATTCCTCCCCTACCAGACGTGGCCAAATCTAACTTTGAAAAATAATGATATAAAACATCAATATAATTACTAAGATTTATGGGAAAAAAGATGGGAGGGCGTGTTTAAAGAAAAAAAAAAAAGAAAAAAAAAAGAAGAGGGACTTACAACAAGAACTAGAAAGGTGCTGATGAAGAAAAGGGAATATCCAAAGAGATTGCGTTTTCTGGTATTAATTTTTGCCTCATGGTATGCTAGTATTGCGATTGTCCCAAGAGCAAAAGGTTGATAAACAAGGGTAAGGACCCTTGCAGGGTGGTACTTCTGTGCAAACAGAAAATCTAAATAATATCAACAGCTCAAGTTTGCAACCAGAATAACTTCAAATGCAAATAAAATCAGTGTCCACAAGAGCAACAAGCAAAAGTAACTATAGAGTCTTATGGATAGCCAAAAGGTAAGCCAAAAGACAATTAAGTCCTAAATAATCAGAATTTACCAAGGGAAACTGTATATTCTAGTGCTTTTAGATATGATCTAGGTCCTAGGAAGAAATAATCAATCTAGCCATCACAGATTATACGAATGAGTTTGTTGGCTATAGCATTCTTTCCATGCCATAGATACAAAGTGATTCCTTCAAAATGCTTCTTTTAAAATCTTTTCAAAAGGTTGTTCCCTTTAAAGGTCAAAAGTATCACACGAATCTAAAGCATATAATTTGGCCCAACATTCACAAGCCAAATTTCCTATTTTCCCTTCTTTTTAACAATTTCTGTCCGCTTTGGGGCAAAAAGTAGCTTTAGAGAATAAATTAAGACAAAGGATTTAGAAAAGTTAGAGAAAGTGGTCAAGCTAAGGAATGCAATAATGCACTTCCGAGTCATAAATCCCCTACTGTACTGGGTTTGACATTTTCAATCCTTCTCCAAGGTCCAGTGACATATGGTGCTTGATGCATTAAAAGAATTCCACAAATTATTGGATTTGGCAATATACTAAAAGCGTATAAAATGAAGCAGAACAAAACTAGAACAAAAAAAAAACAAGAAGTTTTAGAAATTAGAACAGAGAATGGAGAAAGATCTACTGTATACTACAAAGAAATTGATTACATTTTGCATTTTAACTCTATACTTTAGAGCTAAGTCTGAATTACCAAACACGAGAACAAATTTTATCTGTTTTTTAATAAAATGTTAAGCAAATTACAATATCCCCACTCTGAAGTCTAAAACTCAAAAAATAAACAACTAATAACTATAATGTAATCACCTTGGCTATGTCTAATTACAATCCAAAGAACACATAGTCCTTCAATACACCATTGACACATAGTCCTTCAAATATATGGTTTCAAAAAGAACACATGGTCCTTCAATCCAAAGAACACATAGTCCTTCAAATATATGTTTTCAGAAATAGAGCATATATACAACCTATTCAAACATCATAATAAATCATAATCTTGAGTTTCCATAACAAATGCATGAAACTATTTAAGAGCACAGAGATTAAAGTCACAATGTTAACAAGGTAAATAGTCACAACTCAATTAAAAGATCGAATTAGGAAAAATAGAATAAGAGCATTACCGGAAACAAGTAAGCATAATAATCCCCAATTGTTAACATACTGTTCCAAGAAAAGAGGCACCCATTCCCCAGAAGCCAACACACTATTATTGCAATATACTTCCCCTGCATAAATAAATAAATAATTTAAGAAAACAGTAGCCAATTCGATCATGCATTATTATCACACGGTTTGCTTAATCAAATCAAGTTTAAACTGTTTAATACAATTAAAGTCCATATGACCATAGCATACCTCAAGCCTAGACGGAGCGCGCCCTTCCGCCATGGATTCACTTCTTCTTCTTCTTCTCCTTCTCCTTCTCGTCTAGTAAATGAAATCCCTGCGTGAATCAAACAAAAGGAAAATAAAAATCTAGCAGCACAACATATGCTGTGCACATCGTGATCAAGAACAACATTATGGTGCAACTTTTGTTTGCTTGATTTCCGTGTGATCAAGAGAAAACTGAAGGCAAGAGAGAGAGAGAGAAAGAGAGAGAGAGAGAGAGAGAGAGAGAGAGAGAGAGAGAGAGAGAGAGGGCGTACGAGAGCAGAATCAGTTTGAGTGCGAAAGATGATTGGATTTGCAGTAGCTTAAGGATTTCTGTTAGTAATACACTTATACACAACGTGCTTGCGCCGAAATCCGAGGGAAGCTATTCTCCTATACGTATGTAATAGCGGATTAGTCAATTACCACTTACCGCTTACGGAAAACAGATAAGATTTATTGACGTTGTTGTTCCTATTTAAAATCTATTTTATCTGTTTATGACAAATTTTACTTTGGATGGGTTTGTCCGTTGGAACATAGGGAAATTATCAATTTAATCCTCGACTATCATTCTTATTTAATTAAGTCTTTAATTTTTAAAATCTTATTTAATTTTGTCTTTCGTTATCATTGTATGGTTCAAATTGACTATCATCCTACAACTCAAATTAACGGGATGACGAAATTGATTAAGATTTTCAAAATTGAGAACTTAATTTGGTAAGGATGATAGATCAATAGTCGAGGCCTAAATCAGTAATTTTGTTATAGTTAAGGGACCAAATCGATCATTAATTCTTTTACTTTTAATCCATGACTATTATAGTATTTTCAGATTTTATTTTTTTTTTTGTAAATTTTCTCGCATATTGGTTCTCATTTCAAATTTTAGTCATTCGATCATTTAATAATATACATCGTATAGTAATTTGATTGTTAGAATTTTTATTTTTTTTTTGAATATTATCATGAGAGGAATTTAATTATGTACATTAACATAATATAGTAATATTTTTTGGAATACTATAATATACATCATATAATAATTTGATTATTGGAATTTTTATTTTTTTGAATATTATCATGAGAGGAATTTAATTATGTACATTAACATAATATAGTAATATTTTTTTGAATACTATAATATACATCATATAGTAATTTTATTGTTGGAACTTTACCTACATTAACATAATATAGTAATATTTTTTTTAAATACTATAGTATACATCATATAGTAATTTGATTGTTGGGATTTTTTTTTTTTGAATATTAGGAATTTAATTACATGCATTAACATAATATAGTAATATTTTTTTAATACTATAATATACATCATATAGTAATTTGATTGTTGGAATTTTTATTTTTTTGAATATTATCATGAGAGAAATTTAATTACGTACGTTAACATAATTTAGTAATATTTTTTTAATACTATAATATACATCATATAGGAATTTGATTGTTGGAATTTTTATTTTTTTGAATATTATCATGAGAGAAATTTAATTACGTACATTAACATAATATAGTAATATTTTTTTAATACTATAATATACATCATATAGTAATTTGATTGTTGGAATTTTTATTTTTTTGAATATTATCATGAGAGAAATTTAATTACGTACGTTAACATAATTTAGTAATATTTTTTTAATACTATAATATACATCATATAGTAATTTGATTGTTGGAGTTTTTATTTTTTTTTAATATTATCATGAGAGAAATTTAATTACGTACATTAACATAATATAGTAATATTTTTTTTGAATATTATAATGTACATCATATAGTAATTTTATTGTTGGAATTTTACGTACATTAACATAATATAGTAAAAAAGAAAATTAATATTATAATATATATCATATAGTAATTTGATTGTTAGAATTTTTTTTGAATATTATCATGAAAGGAATTTAATTACATGCATTAACATAATATAGTAATATTTTTTTTAATACTATAATATACATCATATAGTAATTTGATTTTTGAAATTTTTATTTTTTAAAAATATTATCATGAGAGGAATTTAATTACGTACATTAACATAATATAGTAATATTTTGTTTAATACTATAATATACATCATATAGTAATTTGATTGTTGGAATTTTTATTTTTTTTAATATTATCATGTGAAGAATTTAATTACGTACATTAACATAATATAGTAATATTTTTTAATACTATAATATATATCATATAGTAATTTGACTGTTGGATTTTTTTTGAATATTATCATGAGAGGAATTTAATTACGTACATTAACATAATATAGTAATTTTTTTTGAATACTATAATATTATTAATCATATAGTAATTTGATTGTTAATATATGTACATAAATAAGGAATCCATACTGGAATGGAATTGAATAAAATATTTCATTAATTTACGTGTATAATAATAAATGGAATCATATTTTGAATATTTTTGTCAATTTAGCCATAAATAAGGAATGATAAGGAAGGCTAGAATTTCTGATAATGAATCATTATATAATATTATGTTTACTGATTCCAAATTTTTTGGACTAAAATGAGCGAGAAAGCTAGTTTTAATATATATATAGATTCTATTTTCCATCATTATATTGCTATATATATATATATATATATATATATATATATATATATATATATATATATATATATATATAAATAAAAATAATTATAAATCAAAATAGATATGTCAAATTTAATTTATTCTAATAAGATAACATTGAAATCTTCTATTCAATTTAGTATTTTTTTTTATTATAGATATTTTTAATTACATTTGTTTTATTTTTTTTTAATTTTAATTAAAAATTGTTTAAATTAAAATAAATTAACTTTGGTATCATCAAAATCAAGAGCTCGGGTTCCTAAATCCTAACACAATCTTTCAGATCAACATCGATCATCACCATTTGCAAAACAAACTCTAAGCTCATGCAATAAAGACTTACTCAAAGTTATCTCCTGTTTAACCCTAGCAACCTAAGCTGAGTACGATGATGGTGGAAGTATCAAGTGCAAGCAATCTCCCAATCAATCAAGAAACATGTTCTAAACTCACACCATCCAAAAGGTGATATATATGGGAGCCCTAGTAACAAACCCCAATTTGTGATAATGGGAGCCTTTCTTTTTTCTTTTTTTGCTAGTCCAAAAACCATTAAGTAAATCTCATGAGCTTGCCATCGAACATAAAATGCACTCATGCCAACATAATATTACAGTCACACTACTAAAAAAGCACTTTTTAATGTCGGTTTTTTGACATATAATTAATAATGTCGGTTATTTGGCGATGTAGTTATTCACGACGTTGTAAATAAATGATACAACATCAGTTTTTCAAAGACGTCGTATGGTTTTATTATTAAAAAAAATTAAAGCAACGATGTCGGTTTTAAAAAAAAAAAAAAGTCGGCGTCGTTAATTTAAAAAAATAATAATAACAAAATTCAGAAACAACGTCGATTTTTTGTAAAAGCTGACATTGTTCCTTTTTAAAAAAAAAAAGTTATATACGACGTAGGTTTAAAAAAAAAAAAAAACCGACGTCATTTATATTTTAAAATTTTTTAAAAAAAATGAAATATAAAAATTACCAATAATTTCACAAAAAATACATAATACAAAAATTACAAATAATTCTCTCGGAACCGACGTTATATGTATAATTGTTTTTTTTTTAATAAATGAACATATAACGTCGATTTTCGAATAACCGACATTATATGTAAGACGTAAAATGTTATTTTTGTAGTAGTGTCATCTTCTTGAGACAACCTCAGTAATATGTGGTAACCATTAAGGAAGCCACACATGAGCTAATCCCTTAATTGGAAAATCCATAGCAACTGCTTCCAAACAGTGTGAATTGACAGCTGACTCCATTTCTAACTTGATAATTGCATGGGTTGAACAGTAGATGTAGGAACCAAACTGTTGCATGCCACCACCTGAGCAAAAGATGGCCTGATTGCCGATTAACCATCCACAAGCTCTAAAGCAACACCATGCAATATTATATTGCAGCTTGCCCGTCCAAGTAAGACATGGAAAGGGATATAAGGTTACGGCTAGGGCTAAGATTATTGGTTTTCAGACACCATGGCTTTAGAAGAAGGAACCTGTATGTTTGTGATTGGAAGTTACTCTACTAACTTCAATTCTAATGTCTTTAATTGAGTGTGTTGACTTCTAATAGATTGTTTTTTTTTTTAATATTTTTTTACTCCGTAACTTTGATTTTAATTGACTTTAATTGAATATTTAGGTTTCAAATATATTTAATTTTGACTTTAATTCAATGTTTATACTTCGAATAGATTGGACTTTGATTTTTAATTTTTTTATAGACTTTAGTTGAGTGTTTAGATTTCAAATAGATTGAACTCTGACTTAACTTTAATTTAATTAGTGTTTAGACTTCAAATACACACATATAGAGTTGTGTTGAAATGGGAATGTAACCTCTTTTTTTTTTTTTTGAGTACTAATGACTCGGTTACAATGTAGTATCTGTTCATAGCTACTTTCTCAACCTAATGAAGTACAAAGAGTCAACAGTTGCCTCCACTGAGACTCAAACCCACTCTCATCATCCATGTGAGAGTGTTAACTGGGACACCGGATGCCACTAGACCACAAGGTCTTTGGCAAATGGGAATGTAACCATGCTTAACATGGGAGTATGAGATCCGAGAACTGCATGAGTGCACACAATTTGTTACATTAAGGAACACTAGCTGCTCTCAAAGTCTCTACATCATCCAAACATGCCTACGAGTAGTTAGTGTGCATTCATGCAGTTGTTCACACGGTCTCACGTTAAGTATATATGTTCTCACCTTAACGCAAGCCTATATATATATATAGGGATTGGAGCCAATGAGACCACCCTTTAATTTGTAGATGAGATCATGAGATACCATCTCAATCATCCATTTACAAAAATTAATGGGCAAGATTTATTATGAAATCAATTTTAAAAAGGTATAATTAAATAGGTAGGGGTGGCATAGTAATTTCATTATATTGCATTCTTTTAATGAGATTATAATTGCCAACCAATGTACTCAAAAAAAAAAAAAAATTGCCAACCAATTCTCTCCTTTTTTATATACACTATATCTAAGGTAGGACTCCGAAAAATTTAAAAAAAAAAAAAAACAAATCAAAAGCAAAAGGGTTGCGGAAAGTTTGAATATCCAATTCACGTGACACGACAATGGCGGAAGAAAAATGGGTGAGTTTTTTTTTTTTTTTTTTTTGTTGCTATTGGAGTCAGACGTGTGTGCATTTACACATTAACGTATGTGCAACTCACTGATTAATATACGGATGGACTTAGGGTAACGAACGGTGTATGGGTGAACCATGAATGCACACAGCTACACCTACTGCAAATGCTTAAACCGTACCATAACCCTTCATTGCCCACCTAGTGTGACAACACACAGTTGCACACACCACCCTACACGGACGCACATACACGCGGCATAAAGGATCTCACATCACAACCAATTACACTTAGCGTTTTGCACACACCTAAATGAACTCATGCACCCGCCTACGCACAAAAAAAATAAATAAATAAAAGGTCACTTATCGGCGAGGTCTTCATTCATGACTAGACTATGGATGACAACAGTAGCACATTATTACATGCACGACTGGGTTTATAAAAAAAAAAAAAAACTCAAAATTAAAAATCTAGAATTTATTCCTATAATGGATATGATCCTTTAAATTATGAATATATTCTATTTTGTTTATAACCAAATTGAATAAGGTGGGAATAAAGTATGAATTCAAATTACATTGTTTGTTAGGGTGGAATAGAATTACTGGGAATAGAAAGGAAAGAAGTGATATAAAGACTAAAATGTCCTTGTGTAATAATAATAATAATAATAATAACCAAGGGTAGTAGTGTCATTGCATCCCTTTTTTCATTCCCCGCAACCATTAAATAGCAATTCATAGTGGTACCCATGAAATGCAATTCAACAAAATGAGGAAATTACAATTCCCTCCAACCAAACAATGTAATTGATGCTTCCATTGAATTTCAATTCAATTACAACCAAATTACGGTGTACCAAACACGTTGTAAGTTTGCATAGTAAAGTTGGTGATAATTAAAAAAAATGTCACTGCGTTTTTTTTAAAAGAAATCTGATTTGATATGTTCGATTTTTTCATATTTAAGGCTAAGATTGGTTCTTAATTTTCTCCTAAGAACTTGTTCTCATATGATCCAACACACACACACATATATATGATCAAATGAAAGCAAGTCTCTCCTGTGAAAAATCTTTTAGTTATTAGTCAATGCATTATTAAGCTTTATCCCGTGCAAACCCCAAGTTCATAATAATTATAAAAATGTCACTCAAGTTTTCAACCTTGTTTTTCAAATCATTCCATAAGTCGATGAGAACTAATTTAGTGCATTAAAAAAAATATCTATGGATGAAATGGTAAAAAAAATAAAGAACAAATGACAATGAGCAACTTTTAAAACTTAGACAAACGAATGAAAAACTCATTTGAGATTTAATTTCTAGTAAAAAACGTAAACCGCACTTGAATTTTTCAAAATTTTGAAATCTTTTTTTTTTTTTTAATGTTGAAATACGAGAAATGCAAGTACTTTGGTATAAAGTGTGACTTCCTTCTAGCACTCCGGCTTTTTCTCCATGGAAAAATCCATTGCGAGAAGATAATCAGCGTATTTGCAGAGAATATTTCCATCAACATAATAAAAATGAAGCTAATCAAATAATTATCCAGATCAGTTTCATTGTTTCGCATTCGCTAGGAATTTTTCTATCAACAAAAACAGTATCTTTTTGGAGCCCAGAATCAGCGTATGCATAAAAAGATCAAAACCAATGCGCAAAATATGAACTGAAATTCAATAGTTTTTTTTTTTTTTTTTGAAAACTACTAACTCTATTACAACATGCATATCTGTTCATAACTACTTTCTCAACCTATTGAAGCACAAGAGTCAGTATTGTCTCCAGTGAGACTTGAACCCGTCAGTATTGTCTCCACTGAGACTTGAACCCACCACCTCCCGTATAAAAAAAAGAGTTTGATGCCACTGGACTACAAGGTCCTTAGCTATAGTTTTTTTTATTTTTAAATAGAACACCTGATGTGGTGAATACACCTTGATATTCGGTTAAGTGACATAGTGATTACTGTAAGGCATTCCCCATCAATTGCTTTTTCACGAATTTTAAGACTGACAAGGTTGAGTTGGAAGAGAGATAAAATAGTGAGAGAAGAAAATTACTCCTCCTGCAAGGATGGAGTTTTTTCAGAAATGGTGAGACCCGCAGTGCAGAACAAAAGATAATTCTTCTGCGCGTTGCGCGCAGTCTGTGCGCCCAGCGAAGTGCATGAACGGCACGCGCCCCTGGGCGCGTTATGCACTGTGTTTTTCAATTTTTATTTTTTTGTTTCAGATTTCTTTTTGTTTTTTTTTCTTTTTTTCCTTTTTCTCTCATTTTCTCTTTCCTAATCACACTTACAAAATCTCCTCAAAACTATTGGAGAAGGCCTAAGCGACATCAGGAACAAATGACAGTAGGTTGGAGGATCCTAATCTAATATAGGTTAAGTGAAAATCCAAAAGTCATTTCTCACAAGCATTTAATGTGATATTTATAGAGGTTGAGAAGGGACACATGTTGGACGTCCCGCATGCTCGCCACGTGCCTTACATGCACTAGAGAGGTCGGCGACCCTTGCAATACGCCCACGGGGGCGATGATTCTTGACAAACCCACTTGTAGTGAGGTTGGGCAAACTGAAAGGTAGAGGGGTTTTTATCCTCCATTACAGAGGCATTTGGTCAAGAAAATCCAGCTCGAGCATGGAGGTCGGAACTGAGCTTAGGTTATGCTGCCATCAATTAAAGGCTCGTGCTTGGGAGAAGACCGGTCCTTAACTTAGGTCAGGTCAGGAACTTTCTGGTCAGATCCGGTCGGGAAATGTTCCTCAGGGAGCATACTGTACGTACTGAGGGGGTACACGATCGTATATACGAGGGTATATTCTCATCAATGCTGATTATCTTCTCGTAGTCATCAATTGCTACTGGAGAAAAAGTTGATTGCTTGGAGAAAATCGCACTTCGCGAGAAACACAAGTCCTCATATAATACAAGAAACACATGTCCGGCTTGCGTTTCTCGTATTTCAAACAAAAAAGTTCAAGATTTTGAGAAACTCAAGTGGGACCTGTGTTTTTACCAGAAACTCAAGTCATACCTAAGTTTTTCCTCCTTTTTATCTAAGTTTTAAAAGTGATCTATTGTTGTTTCTTCCTCATGTTTTTTGACAATTTCAATCAATTTTCCATATAATGGTTTATCCCTGGCCAATCATTATTCCATGGACCATGGTCCACACATTTGTGTGAACCATGAATAAAAAATACATTTTTAATATACTAAAAGTACATTATTTAAAAATACATAATTTTTTATATATTATCAAATAATGTACATTCACTACACAAATAATATATTTTTAGTATATTAAAAATATATATTACATTCATAATTTAAACAGCTATGTGTACCATAATTCACACAATAATTTGTCATCCATCCCCGCCGGCCGGCCGCTCACCCCATTGCCATTCGGCCAATTCCTACTGCCGTCCTCTTTATTAGACTTTTAAGTGCTGTTAGTGATGTACGGAGTAGGAAGTGTCAACCAATTAAAGAACAAGGCTCACGTCAAAAGTGTCAAAAGCTAGAAAGAATTCTATAAATTTATTGGCAAAATAAAATAATATATGGAACACATTAAAATTAATTAATGCCGAAATGAAAGGGACGTAGCCAATCACACCAACCCAATGTGAAATACAATGAATCCCAAAGTCATCATTCGTCATTAGTCTCTAATCGGTCGCTCCATACACATACCCATAAATTATAAATTATTAATTTCTTCTAGTATTATTAACTTTATTACAATGTAGTATCTGTTTATAGCTACTTTCTTAATCAAATGAAGCACAAAGAGCTAATATCACCTCAGTAATCTTCACTGAGACTTGAACCCACCCCTTCCTATGTGGGGTGCAATCGGATGCCATTAGACCACAAAATCTTTGACAAATTATAAATTATTTAAAGTTATAATAAATTTAAAATTTATAATAAATTGTTAATTAATGAAGATAAACGAAGAAATAATAATTAGCTTGAATAAATTTAGATATTCAAATCAATTAGTAAGATAATATCGTAAAATTTAATTTAATGGATACAGAACATTTTTTTTTTAAAGAACAGCAAATAAATTAATGAAAGAGCTCCATAACGAAGTTAGGAGGAACATTGTCCCAATGCAAATAATTTGTCTGATTCACACTATGTTTAGCAAGAGTATGATCAATAATATTTAGCGGTCTAAAAACTGAAATAACTTAACAAAAGGTAAAAGAACATATCAAAGACTTGCAATCCTCTATAGCGATATCCATATACGACCGCACCTCACACGTTAACAGTAGGTAACCACTTAAAATCAAAGAAAAATAAGTGGTTAACTTGATATTCAAAATAAAGATGATAATAAAAGTAATAATAATAAAAATATATAAATCAAGATTAAGAATACATCATTATACAATATCTAACATAAATGTTAAGAGATAAGATCCAATTATAGTTTGACTTTAATATTAAAAACTAGAATGGAGAATTTTGTTAGTTGTCTATAAAATCATTTCAATAATATTGAACCTTATGTACTGTTATATGTTTAATTTTAACAAAATATTTGTATTTTTTCCCCTATTTTAGATTTAAAATTCTACATATAGTTACAAAGTTTATATTGAATTGTTGTTAAAGAAAAGTAACTAAATTATATTGACATTCAATTATTTTAAAGAGTATGAATGATGAAGCAGCAACAAACAACCATCGACAATAATTGGGAGGTGGTTAAGATCAATTATAATGATCGTCTTTCAAATCATATCGTGGGTCAGAGTCCACATTGCATGGTGGACCTTGATTCAAAATGATGTCATTTTATATTAAGTGTTAATTAGTGTATTATATTTAATAATATTCATTATGTACTATATTTATAAAATTTGATTTATATGTCTATAAATACTAAACTAAATGCACATCATATATATTTTTCATTTACTCTATAGTAGTTTCATAATGTTTCTTCTATATTTTCATAAAAATAAAATTTTAAATGTAAACATTATATTACAAGTAATACTTTTAAATTGAAATGTAAAAATATTGTATTTTCCCTTAAAAGTATTACATTTAACCTTATAAGTAACAAAAATTTTATTCCTGATTAGTATTACATTTGAGCATATAAGTATGACATTTGTACATATAAGTGTTACAATTACATATTGACCCGATCCGACCCGACTCGTCTCACGGTGAGACGGTCTCACACAAATTTTTGCCTTTTAAAAAAATCTATTAGCTGTTTTCAAAAAAAAAAAAAAGTCTATTAGCTTATATTTCCCATAAAAAAAACTATTTACCCCTCCTAAATTTCCTTTAATATTTTCCTTCTACGATGTAGCTTACATTTATTGAGTATCATGAATAGGCTAATCTTACACACTTTTAATTAAATTATAAATAATCCAATTAAATTGTGCCAGGAGCGAAAATTGAAAGAAAAATTTATAGTAGAAGTACCTAACATTACTCTTTATAAAATATGTATACTTGAAATTCAAAAAAAAAATCATACAAAAATTAAAATCCTAATAATAATGGTAATATTTCTAATATTAATTATTAAAAGTATATTATTTTCCTTACATAAAATTATTTATTATTACTATTAATAATTTCACTAGATAAGTATGTACCTACCATATAATTTGGACCTAAATAAATAAGAGTAAACAAAATTGACATGATTTGGCAAATTTTATTCAATCATAGTCAAATCATCAAATCAAATAGATAATAATGATGATAATTTGCTAACCCGCAGCTCGCAGCCGCGTTTCCAGTTTCCACTCTCCTTCCCGTCGAGTCGACGGCGTTTACTAGTCCGGTCTTCGCTCTCCCGTTCCGGCGGCGCTTCCGAAAGTTCCGAACAGTTTCTTTTCGTTTTTCAATTCAATTTCCGGCAATCGATCTTTCAAAGAAGAAAATGATGATTCATGATATGATAGAGCGTTCATCGGTATACTGATGATTCATGGATAGAGCTGGAAAACGGATTCGAAATGCATCGACTCCCTTTGATCTTCGTTCATAAGAGGCGCAGTGACTCCAAGTCAAGCCGTCGAGACAGAGGAGCCGCCGACGCCGCCGCCAAATCGAAGCCTAGGCTCAAGCGCTGCAACGCTTTGAAGAACATCGACTTCGAGCCGTGTACTTCGCCTTCCTCGGAGGACTTTTTGATTTCGCTCAAGTGGAGTGACAAGAAGAGCTTCCGGATCGAAGGGGACAGGGCTGAGATCGAAACTTTCTTCGAAGAGTTGGGGTTTTCTGGCCCGGAAGACTTTGAAATTCCTCCGGCGGCATGGGAGGCCTCCATGAAGGCGCGCTCACCTTGCCATGTCCTACCTAGGCTCTGTAATTCTCCACCCGTCGAGTTCTCGGATAGTGTTAGGGTTACTGACGGGAGGTTTCCTGTGAATGGAGAGCCTGATAATGACACTGTGACTCGATTTCCGGGTAGTGGTAGCGTTAGTAGTGTATTTAATTCGAAAATTGAGGCTAATGATTCTGAGTTTCCCGAGATTTGTAGAGGAAATCATCGGCATATTGATCGTTGTGTTGGCAGCAGCAGTGGTACTCCTTTGAGGGGTGAGATTTGTGAAACAGTGAGTAGATTCGATGACAGTGTAGCCTTTAATAAGACTGAGCCTGCTAGGTTTGCTTGTGATGGTGGTGGTGGTGGTGGAGGCATTAAGGGTGTGAGGCCGCCTGTTCTGACTCCACCACCTGCAATGCCATTTCCAGTGGGCAATGATACCCTTTTGGGTTGGGGTACTGTGAGCTCATCTATGCCTGTGGATGATATGAAATTGGGATTTTTGAGTCCGGAAAGGATGATAGCAGATGCTGAAATTGCAGACAAGGAGGGTGCTAATATTGAGGTTGATGAGGAGGTGGAAAATGATATAAGAACACAACTAGGATTCAATGATTTGCACTCAGCATCATGTTCATTCACCACCAATGATGATGATTCTTCTAGCACTACAACGGAGCTTATGTCCATAATATCTCCAAATGGGAGATTCATTCGCATTATTACAGGTTGGCAGAAGGGTCAACTTTTGGGACGGGGATCATTTGGATCAGTATTTGAAGGCATTGCAGAGTAAGTATTAGTTAGGCGACCGTTCTTTGTTTTTCTTGTTATGAAAATGCCTCATGGACTGTTATCTATTATACTTTGGCAATTCTGTGGTTCCTTATTGGTGCAGATTCTTTATTTGCTTCCTGATTTGTCACTTAGCCCTTTGTTTCTTCATTTTATGATGTCTAGTATTGTTGATTTCATTAGAACGTAATTATTGGTCTCTTATTTCAATTCAGTACTCCATCTCTTCTTCACTCTATGTAGTATTCCTTACATTGGAGCATCATATGGTTTCTAGAATCTGGAGGGGTTTATAGTAAATTGGAATGTTTATTTTTCAAATGTGTTAAGTGTAGCTATGCAATTCTTTGATCCTTCTTCAATATGCCTTTCTGCAGTGGCGGCTTCTTTTTTGCTGTGAAGGAAGTGTCCTTGCTAGATCAAGGTGATGATGCTAGGCAAAGTATTCATCAACTTGAACAGGTGAGTGGGTATTTAATTGCACCAACTTTTCAACTGATAATTCTTTAATCTTAAGATTCGCCTGCATGCTCTTTCCTTCATTTTTTGTTCTCAGTTCCCTTTATTAACTATCAACTCTCTTCTTCTTTTTTTTTTTTTTTTTTTAATCTTAATCAGGAGATTGCTCTCTTGAGTCAGTTTGAACATGATAACATAGTACAGTATTTTGGTACAGACAAGGTAATACCTCTTTTGATTTCTTGATGGTAATTTTGTTGTTATCTCTATGCAAATACAGAGATCTTGCATTGTAATGCATAAGCCTTGGTTGTAAATACCTTTTTTTTTTTTGAAAACTGGTTGTAAATACCTTTCATTGCAATGCATTGTTTCATGTCTGAGTAAAGCAAAATCTGCATTAAATTTACCTTGAACATTTATATATTAGGAAGAATAGGTTTCTTGTAATTTGTATTGGTGCTCTGTGTTTTATGGTAGAATTTATGTTTAAGGCTTTCTTTACTGGATGATTCATTTTTATTTGCAGGATGATTCAAAGCTATATATATTTCTTGAGTTGGTATCTCAGGGGTCCCTTCTGAGTCTATATCAGAAGTATCATCTCCGAGACTCTCAGGTATCTGCCTATACAAGGCAGATATTGTTTGGGTTGAAGTATTTGCATGACCGGGATGTAGTCCACAGGTAACTGAATAAATGTTTGGATGTTTCTCTTGCTTGAATCATTATTCTATTGTTCAGGATAAGCTTTAAAATGTAACATGTGTTCTCTTGATGCTTGAACATATGCAGTTTTCTGGTTGATTCTAGTACACTGTAGAAGAAGTATAATAATTTTTGCAATGTATATTAAATTCAATTATGTAATCAGGTTGTCACTACTTCTGCATCACTGCATGTACTAGCATAGTATAAAATATTTTCCTTGTAAATTGAACTGATTTTAGTATTTCTTTATATAGCAAAGTAGAAGGTAATAGATAGTGCTCTGACTCATTTGGAATGAAAGAAACAAAACAATATTTTTAAGGTCACCAAACTGCAATAGAAAAATGCAAAGATTTTTGCATGTTTTTACAATAAAATAAAAGAGCTGTTAGGTGTACTTAGTGGCTATGTATTCAATAGTGCTAAAGCTATGAATTTGGGCCTTGAAAATCTCTCTAAAAATGAAGGTAGGGTTGAGTGCATTATCCTTCCACACTATATGATGTGGGAGCCTTACACTGTGTATAGCAGTTGGAATTTAAACCATGCATAGCTGTTACATGTTTCTCTTTTAGCAAATGAAAATAAACAAATAATTTCACATGTTTCTTGCTGTGTGTTTATTTATTTTATATTGTAAAATGGAGTCACCTTTCTAGTCATATATCTAAGGATGATGTTTAATGTTTGTGATAGAGGGAATCAAGAGAATAGGAAAGGAGAATCATGAAAGTTTTTGAGGCAAAAATGTGCAAATTGAATTACCAAACAGTCAGGATTATTATTCTTTGTTACCCTCAGAGGATGGACTATTATTCCTTACTAGGAATGTGGTTACAAATGACATATTTGGTTTAGAGATACAGATTGGTAGGTCTTAACTCTTAGTGGAATCTAAAATAAGCTGATGGTATAGCAAAATCTAAAATGTCTTAACTAGCCTTTATAATTCATCCCTGTGAAGGATTCATAACCAAAATATTTTCTTGTCTCTAACATCTTCAGTTGTTTCTTTTGTTATTTGTTTATTGTTTGCATCAATCTTCATTTGTGTAATTCAGTGGAACAAGTTTAAATATGTTTCTGAAGTCTTCATTATTTTCTTTTCCTAGAGATATTAAATGCGCAAACATATTGGTGGATGCTGCTGGGTCAGTCAAACTTGCAGATTTTGGCCTAGCTAAGGTTGGAGTCACATATTATCAATCTTTCTGCTCTATTGTTCAGATCATACTGCCTTTCTTTTCTTTTATAACTCCATAAACATTCTTTAAGCTGTCTTTTGGATAACTTGAAGTCTGATATTGAGATTACTAAATTATGCAGGCCACCAAACTGAATGATGTGAAGTCCTGCAAGGGGACTGCCTTCTGGATGGCTCCTGAGGTTAGCTGTGATTCTTTTACAGTAATCACCACATCTACTGAGAAATGAATGCTAATATGTTATATAGCTCAGTAGACATTTATGTAGGAAGGTCTGGTATTGGTGAATTGGCAGTCAGTTTTGGCAACATTATCCCTCATTGCATAACTTAAAACCAGTTGTTGATGGTGATATTGCTAAAATGAATAAATAGTCCAACATCCTTCCGTACCTAATAATTAAGTGTGGAAATTGGCAAAGTCAACATATGAGTGGATTTGGAATTTCAAATTGGCTGGATTATTACATTTAATGGCTGTAGTTAATTACTTCCTGTTGTAGATGAGTTTAGTCATTTCTTAGTTGCTTTTTTATATACATCAGTTTATACGTGGTTGTCAAACTCCTTATTAACTTCTGTATTTTTTAAAACTTGAGAGTACTTGCACAGTTGCACTTCTAGAATAGTTTCAGTGAACCTCTCACCTAAAACTTGAGAGTAGGTACTTATACTTCTAGATAATTATCATACAATTTTGCATAATATTGTTTGGCAAGTTCCATAGGCATGAAGTGTATTGAGTGAATAACTTTTGATGTTGCTGCCTTTTGTTCTTCTTGAGGTTGCATAGTAAACTAAATCTTTAATGCCTTGTTATGATTAATATGTATTATGTATTATGTAATGGATATAAACATCAAACATGTGATTGCTGAAATAAAGGCCATCAACTTTTTCTTGATTACATTAAACTGTGGCTTCAGGTCGTTAATAGAAGGAACAGTGGCTATGGGCTTGCAGCAGACATATGGAGCCTTGGCTGCACTGTCCTGGAGATGCTTACACGACAATTCCCTTATTGCCATCTAGAGCATGTATGTGATCATATTTACTTTCATGTATTATGCTGGCAACCTTTTTCTCTATATGGAACTTAATAATACAGCGTAATGAGCTAGAGATTCAAAATGTGATTTCTTATATAAAAAGTTTACTTCAGATGTGTTTGTCTTTTGGCATGCTTCCTATGTGTTGGTGGAAAAATGCTAAAAAAAAAAATTAGGGGCATAATCTATCCGTGTATGTTGAAAAGTCAGTATGCATGATTGGGGATATACCAGCCGTTTAGATGTTTCCATGTCTCCCTGCTTCATAGGTTGATCTATACTTCAAAGTCGAAACCCATGACAGGGGATGTACTCTAGAGACTGATTGCATTTCCTTTGCCATTGCAGATTCAGGCTCTCTTTAAGATTGGGAGGGGTGAGCCACCTCATGTGCCTAACACACTTTCAGGTGATGCACAAGATTTTATACGTAGCTGTCTTCAAGTTGACCCAAATGCTCGTCCAACCGCTTCTCAGTTGCTAGAGCACCCATTTGTGAAGCATCCACTTCCATCACCCTTGAGTTCACCATCTCCTCGCTATCTAGGCATGCGGTTTTAGACTGTTGCAAATTCAAATGGTAAGTGAAAAATTCCTGGTATCCGATGTTCTTACCAATTTTTTATACATCTATTTATTGATTGATTCACGTATTATTTATTTTGTTACGTTCCAAGTTCCTGTTTGCTGTATGTGTATTCCCTGCATGTTTAGGGAGCTGGTGGAGGGTCCTCATTTCTATTATGGATTTATGGGCTACATCAAGCTCATAGTCTCCTTTTATTAATTTTTCCCTTTGCTCCTGTCTTTTAAACACACCTTCCATCTGCGGGTAGGACATGTCTTAATTATTTCTTTTTGGGTTTAAACACACCTTCCATCTGAGAGTACTTGCATTTTCCAAACACACTTTCATGATTTGAGCTACATCTAAACTGAAGCCTCCTTTGTCCCTCTGCTTTTGTCCATTAACTTTTAAAGAATTCTGACCTGCAGGCCGGGCAGATTGAAATGCATTTGACTATGCCCTGCCACCTTTCCTTGATTATTGCTGGTAATCTTGTCATTGGTGTGTTGCGTCTTTTCATCATTGCACCAACAGCTCTACTCACCTGATTGGATCAAAGGCGATGCGATTCAGTTCCTGGGATCCCCATGGGTTTTTAACTAAAAACACGTAACTGAGATTTCATCCTGCACTACAAGGCATGAGCTGTGAGTTTCCTATTTGATAGCTAATTAGGACTCCGACTTTCTTATGCGTTCTTAATGTACCACTGTCAATGCTAGACCAATGTGTGTTGTATTGCTGTTTTTTTTTTTTTTTTTTTTTTTTTTTTTTTGCTTCATTTCATAATAAGCACCGTATAGTTGACCTATAAGTTTTAGTGTGAGGGTTGTAAAGATAGCAAGTATATTGAGTGGTCTTGTATATATGCATTTAGTGTGTATAATATCACGCAAATGTTTTTATCCTAACTGGTTCCAGCTTGTGTTTTAGACTGCGAATTTTGTCATTACATTTAGTGGTGTCTGCAGGTTGGAAGTTTTGAGCCAAATGGAGACTGTGTTGTGTGAATAGAATTATTTGCCAATTTAGGGTTTGATTTATTGGTCCGACTTGATTACATATAATTAATTAGCAATAACCAAGGTAAGGTAAGGTAAGGTAAGGTTCCTTTAGACACAAGAATATCATCCTAATGAGTAATGATCTCAAAGCAATCATACTTTCATATTGTGTGGGAGAAATGATATGTTGTTAAAGCCATCTTCCCATAATTCAAATATTGGGATTTGGGAATGGATTTTATTTAGGCTTGTTTATGAACAAAATTCAAACCTTGATGTCTTTTTTTTTTTGAGAATCAAACCTTGATGTCTTGGTAACAGTTATATCCAAATTTATTTTAAATTCAATTAATTGGTGGTTATAATATTTGAGAATATTTTTATATATGTAAAATGTTTGTTTGAAGAGTTTAATATAGAATTTTTAGTTTATAAAGTAAATATTTTGATTATTTAAAAAAAATATATAATTTGTGTTAAAAAATGGATCTTCTTGCAGGCATTATCCGCTCCGCTCCAATCTTAGAAATTATGGTTTCAAAGAGATAAATGATACTAAAAAATGGTAATGATGATATTGATAGTGAATCACCGAACCAAATTTAAGTAAAAAATAATCCTCGTCTAGCGTCACAAACTTCATTCTTGATTTCAGATTCCATAGAGAGTTTAGCAGATAAGCATACCCCATTGGCATTGGCATTCTCCTCCCCATCACCTTAATCATGCTTTACGTAAACGTAAACCAGCCTTCTCCTCAGGCCTTCCAATGATCTCGTCGCCGGTGGGATTTGCTTTGCCTCCACGTTCATTAGACAATTTTTTTCGCTTAATAGATCTTTAAAATTCAAACAAGGATCATATTTTAAAAAAATATATATTTATCAACATAAGGATTGATCAATATCCGGTTAAAAAAGAAGAAGAAACTTATCAATATCCACAATAAATACTCAACAAAAACTTAGTGTGAGTTGAGTGACGATGCTTATATTGAAAAATGTAATATTAATTAGGAATAAAGTATTTATTACATGGGAAAGTTGTAATATTTTGAAGAAAAATGTATGGGGAGTAATACTTTTATATATTTTGGTTTAAAAGTTTTATTTTTTCTCATAAGTATTATATTTTTTATTCCAAGTAGCAAACACTTGACAACATTACATAGAAAGGAAAATGTATGGTGTGTAAGGGCAGCTCAAGTGGTAAGAGAGTTACACCTGCAACCGAGAGGTTGTGGGTTTAAGCCGGTCAGCTATGGGTAACCTAGGCTGGTTTACCTCCTTGTGGTCCTTTGCCGGCAAGGGTTTACTCACTACTCACACAGTCAGGAGTGGGGTTTACTTCGTTAACTTTTTAAAACACAACTACGGAATTTGATTACCTTTTTAAGTCTTTAATTAAAAATTCATTCACTAATTAAAAACGAGTATCATTCTATCTTATTCATCCTCATTTAACACCTTCCAATTTGTCGCCTTCTCACTCCATCCCTCAAATTTTTGTTTTGATTTTTTGTTCATTTTGGTATTTAGATGTCATTAGAGTATTCTCAAAAAAAAAAGAAGATATCATTAGAGTTAATTCTATTTTTGGTCCTAGATTTATAGGTGACAATCCACTTTTAGTCCTTTTTTTATTAGAACATCCTCATTTGGTCCTAGTATTATTGTGGCAGGACCAATTTTAGTCCTCCAGCAACAAAATCGTCGAAATATTGTTAGATACAAAGACATTTCAATCTTTTTTATACAAAGTATGTTAAACCGCTATATTTTTTGTTTTTGTTTTTGTTTTTTTTTGAAAACATTCATAATTGAAGACTGAAATATCATTGTATTTAACGATATTTAAACTGATTTATTGATAAAGGACCAAAAATGGCCATGCCATAATAATATTAGGACCAAAAGCGCAAATTTGACTGTGGACCATGCATCAAAACGACGTCGCTTTGATTAATGAAAACAAACGGCTGAAATGGCCTTCGTTCCGCACCGTTCACTTTCAGTTTATATACGCTGCAGTTACATTTCAACACAATTGTAGTTCCTTTTTTATATAACTACAGTTTCATTCGACGTTATACACTCAAATATGTGAAATTGTTATTCAGTTTTCTTTCAACACAACTACAATATCATTTCGATATAACTACAGTTTCATTGGATAATATACACTAAAGTAAAATCTGTGAAATTGTTATTTAGTTTCATTTTATATAAACTGTAGTTTCCTTTCAACACAACTACAATTTCATTTCGATATAACTATAGTTTCATTTGATAATATAAAAAACAAATGTGAGACAGCATATTTTGAGATGAACTATAGTATCATTTACAGGGTTCTGTTACGATTTACGGCAACCGTTTCTCCTACTTAATGAAACAACGTTTTGTGATCATGGCCCACAATGCATTGTGTACCGTGATTCACCGTATAACAACTAGACCAAAAGTGGATGTTCTAATAAAAAAAAGGCTAAAAGTGAAGTCACCTATAGATCTAAAACCAAAAATGAAATTAACTCAATGTCATTATATTAGAATCAATTACATTATATTCCTTGCTTCACTTTATTCCTTATTAGTATTACATTTTCACATTGATCTGACCTAATCCATTTCACATCTCACAGATAAAGATCCATAAAATAGTATCACACAAGTGTGACCTAAATACTCATTAGATCAAATGTGAGTTTTAAAAATCTGTCCACAGTCAAGGGTGAGAATGAGTTATGAATTTGGAAATTATAGAAACGACTCCGGTAATCACCTCCCAACTCACCCCTATCCCTAGTGACATTTTAGATATTTTAAACTCAATTAAATCTCTTTAAAAAGTTGGAGAAGACTACATTTGAATAAAAAGACAAGTGAAAAATGCCACTATATTTTACGAACTAAAAGTAATATTAACTCTTTAAGTAGAAACAAAAGTATCTGAAGAAATGTCCATAAATCCAAAGCAGATTGAGTCTACATGAAAAACTAAGACAGATTCTGAAATAGCATTCTACACAAGATGGATGCTTTTTATTTCACACTGCGCTTGGACAGTAAACTAGTTCCATTCAAAAACCTCTCTGCTCTACACTTTTGATGCCAAAGCAGAGAGCTTAACTAATTTGGAGAGAGAAAATGAGCCCTAGCAAGAGCATATTCTTTCCCTGCAATCCAAACACCAGTTTGTGACCACTGAACGTCCTCCCACTCCAGATTCTCCTCCAAAACCTGTCCAATTGTTGAGAAAGAAAGTGCCATCAATACGAGTTAAACATTACCTAATAAAGCCAATCATACCATGACACACTGAAAACTTTAAGCATTGTCGGAGTTGATTTGCTTTTGTAGGGTGCCTCATTATGTTTGGCACGCTAAAACCTTTTCCCCCTTTTTATTTTAATGAACCAAGATGCAATACAAAACTAATACAACACAAGTGGAATTTCAAAACAGCAAATGCCAACTAATGAATACTGGGAAGATACGGCAGTTCATGTACGAGACTTCGAAAAGACACTAAAGGCTGTTTGACATTTGGTTAAAGTAAAAGCATGTCTTTGCAATCTTGCAAATTCCACATGTTATATGCCCGATTGCAAAGACACCAAGTGAGTAAAAGTAATCAAATGAGCAACTACCTCGACATGTTCAAGGGGCAACGGGATTCCATATGATTTCATCATTTTCTGGGGCAGAGGCTTCTTGCAGCGTGACCAACGGAACACATCTACGACAACATTTTCACCATCCACATTTTTTTCACCGTTTACAGAATGGGAGTGATGCGCATGATGCTTCTCATTCTCCACTTCATGTGCATGGGGCACTGCTGTAGCCTTGACCATCTTTTCTCCATTAAAGGAGAGCTCATACCTTTATAGGAATAAGTAACCCAGTAGATAAGAGAACAATAGCCAGATTCTATTCATGAAGTTCATATAATAGCTTATAATATAATATTACTGAAGAGTACAATATTATACAAGCAATTATCTAAACATTGAGAAGGAAATAAAAACTCTTGCACCTTGTACTTTATCAATTTCTCATTTGGATGGATGCAAATATTGATTATCCAAGGAAAATCATACCAAAAGTGTTGATACAAAGATACTCCGTTTAAGTTTATCCTTAACTTTGTTACCAGATCAATTAAGTTCATCAATAACCTAACAATTGCGTTAGTAACCGGGTCTGGAATACACACACCATACAAGAAACTTTTGAACAAATGATTAGTACTGTTCTGAGAAACTGTAGATGAAGAATTTGAGGTTACAGAGAGCAAAGCAAGTTAAGAACAGTTTAAAAATAAATAAAAGCCCAATAAAGCCTAGTATTTTCTCATGCTAAGTTACAAGTTTACAACTTGGTACATTCAATAATAAACTTTTCTTAACACGACCTGTTTCATTGTTCTCAACTTCTCATAATTGTCATCTAGAAGAATTAATTTCAAGAGAAATCTAAAACAGTAATAATATTAGAAAGCAGCCATTTCATTCTATAGGAATTCAAACTAATCAAGCATAACAGATATTTAGTTTCCTATGTGTAATTATCAGTCGGCTATAGCTATTGCCAAGAACCCTATCAATGACATGACAAAACATTTTGAGATTGATAGGCATCTACCAGTGAGAATCGAAGGCAACATTATATCACTCAAGCATGTCCCTTCTCAGTTCAAGGTATGCTGATATCCTCACTAAGGCTCTTTTCCATTCTAACTTTATTGCACTAAGTTCTAAAGTTGGTGTATTTACCACCTAGTTTTTTTTTTGGGAAGGGGGGTGTATAGAAGATAGTTTCTTATAATTATGGGATTGATGTATACATTTTTAGGGATATCACAGCTGTGATTATCTTTCCATACATAGTGTAAATTAGCTCCTAGAAATCAGATCCTTTTGTACTCAGCTTTTCATAATGAAATTATCAAAAAATTCGTACTCTATTCAGCTACAAATTCTTTTACCTGCGAGTATGGGTTTCCAAATATAAGACTTCTCCCTTTTTCAGGCGTGAGGATGTGAAAAGGGGTTTCTTCAAGCCTTTGTCAGCAACAACACTTATACTGTACTTAAGCCTGGAGAAAAGCACAAGAACTGAAGATAAACAAATGGAACTGGAATACAACATAAAACTAAATTACATCAAGTAGATCTTACATGCAAGGTGTGTACAAAATTACTAGATAGTCTTTTACTTTTATTAAGCAACTTATCTAAATAACTTAGATATAGCTGATAAAATACGAAAATGTCAAATTCAAGGAAAAAAGTTCATTTTAGACTTAACTTGATTTCTGACAAATTCTCAGGCTTGAACTGCTAAAAATAACACCAAATTTGTAACCTTTTTCAATTCTTAAAGCACCAAAAGGTTCAAAAATGATTATATTTGACTATGTTAACATATTAAGAGGATATCACATATAATTGGGTGGGACATCATATATCAGTTTTTCCAAACACCATGATGGAGTTTTTCCCAGTTACTGAAATTCCAATTTCCTTGGTCCATGTTTAGTAACAAACCAACCCACAAATCCCAACTGCAGAAACAAAATAACCCCTCCAAAGGTCATCCAATCTCTAGAAAGCCAAATTCCTAGTAGTTTGTGTCAATAGAGGAAATTAGGAAAGTCACTAGATGTAAAACTTGTCTTTCTGATAGGCAAACTTTGTCTTATTGAAAGCACTAGCAACAATTAGAGACATTAGTGAAGGAACAAGTTCAGTAGCAACACTATAAGCACCCATGAATGTTAACAAGTAGTACTATGTAATAAATATAAAGTGCAACACTAAAGTTTTGTGAGACCTAACAACAATCTTACCAAGGCTCATTGCATAGATTGTATTGTATTGTAACTTCACGCACAAATTTCTGTTGCCGTAATGCATTCTAGAGAGAGAGAAGGAACAAACAAAAAAATTGAGAGTTAATGCTAAATTAAGAATATAAAAATATACCAAATCAGGCATGCCCAGTACAAAAACCACCCAAAAAAAAGAGGGAAATAGTTCAGGAAAATTATATTCTTTCCTGCTAAGTGTAGACTTCGGATTACCTAAGTGATTTATTATTATCATTTCAGTTACCAAGTTTTAACACAATCCACTGCTCATAGAAAGAGCCAAGACTCCATAGAACACCAATAAAAACTGATCAACTAAATATGAAATGCTACTGAGAATTGGATGCAACCTTTCATCAAATGGACTCAAAATAGAACATAATTTGGTGGGGAGATGGTGCATTCTGGAGACGTGGATACTCTCACAGGAATGCATTGAATGTACAGAAAGTGACTATTGTGCACAAGGTCCGGGTGCTCTCCTACATGACCTTAGGTCATCCTACCGAGTTGCACTTGAATACCTAGTCTATCACTATTCGTCTATTCTGGACCATCCAAGGAATCATGTGATTCTCCTCAGACGAGTACTACATGTCTACATCACACACAAAAGGCGTCCCATGTTACTAAGTCTACATGGAACAGGTCTGAAACATCTTAATTTTATCTCCAATTGTAAGATACCACATGCCTTGCATAAAAAGTCATTGAAGTTTTCACTAACTTTCAAAAGTTCGGTTTCACATAAAAAAATGTTAGTTCAAATGCATTTTATATTACAAAGTTCAACTTCATATACAAAGCAAATATTTAATATTTTCTTCCACAAAATAAGTTGGTCAAATTTTTGAATTCCATGTCTTCTACTGTGCCATACAAACTGCAATAGAGGAACTAAAAGCAAAGCAATCGCAACCCAGCATACTCCAAGAGTAAAATAGAGATATCTACTTGGTTGAGGAAAATCAATTAAAAGAATTCAACATAAAAAGAACTTTACCGATGCTGCAGCCCGTGTAGTCATTGTACGCTCCACAGCAACTGGAGCAAGAGTAGGCTCCAATGTCGATGAATGTGTAAGGCAAGGTTCAAGGTCAATCGTCCCGCCTCCTTTCTGAAGTAAGGAGAACATTCAACCAAAATTTGCATATTAGAATGAAATCATCATTACCAAATACTAACTACCCATATGAAACAGAGATGATTCTTGGCTCATCAGTCCAACATCATAGAATTCAAGTAATTCCCAATGAAAATAAGGCACACGTGAGTTACAGTGACATGACAGTCAACTGAAAGAGCATACACACAACAGGGAAAGAAGATGAAGTATATATAAGAGCTTGTGTTACCCACCTTCACAATGCAGCATCGCTCTACACGATAACTGCAACCAATTGCAGCTCCCCAGGCACGTGAGCGGACATTGTTCCTCAAACTTGATACATATGCTTTAACAATTTCCATAAAGTGAATTCTTTTACATCAGAAATGCAAGGAAATCCAATATGAAAATATAAATGTTAATGAATTCTATTGTATTTACTTAAAATAGGTTAAATAGGCATGCCATAAGTTTCACCAAAGAAATTCAAATACCAGTTAATTATAGTCTTCAGTGGAAACATGAACTAAATATTCAAAGAAAATATCAACTAGAGGTCAACAACATATTATCAGATTTTGGATGAAATTGCAATTAGCATTTCTAGATTGGCAGTTGAGTTATCCTCCAAAAAATAATACGGAGTAGTATTTTGTAGCTCACATTTCTATTCAACTAAGGTTGGATTTGATAACTAGTTAAATGATATAAAGTTATAAACATGTGGGTACATTATTGCATTTAGAGGACAATAGACCTTCATTCATACATTGAAATGAAATACAGCAGAAATAACTACTTACAGATACAATAAAAAGTTCCTTTTACTTGAAATACAATTCTGACTCGGTCTCATTAAAGCATAGACTATAAAAAATGATCTCAGTAAGTAAACTGCTATGGAAACTTATCTAAACTTCATCTCAAGCTTTTAAAATTCGATTTCCTAAATTTGCATGTTTGACATTTTAATCCCCTAGTATATAAGGGAGGAAAGTGAACTGCAATCAGAGCACAGAAAACCATACATCAGTAAAACTAATAATTGAGGTTTATGAATTCACTTAAAGTAACATTTAGCCTACTATAGAACACATTGATTCCACTTGAAAGAAAAATGCACAAATCAATTCCCTCAGAAGGAATTTCATATGGACTTACATTCTTGCGGCGGCAGCACTCTGATAGTAGCACATAACTCTAGAATTGTAGGGGGAGGAGGAGAAGCAGTTGGTCGACAGTAGCCCGTATGCATAAGAACTGCAGAAGAGGAAGGCACAAATGCACATTAAAAAAAAGGTTAGGATCAATCAAAATGAGAATGAATTTCTAAGAAAAACTCCGCAAGTGCAAGAAATTTTTGTCATTTTCTGCATTTTTTTTTTTCACAAAATAAGTTTTTATTTTAACTGTCAGCTCTGTAAAATCGACAGGAAAGTGACAATTAAAGGAGAAATCTAAAGAACTCCATTCCTATTCTAATAGACAAAATGCACAATGGGGTGAACAAATTCATCATTACATCCCCCCCTAACCCCTAACTGTTTTCACTTTTCAGAAAGACAATCCTAAGCAACATCATGCATCATACAAAAAGTGAGTGCTACATTTCAAGTGCCTTCTAAACCAGAAAAATAAATGTATATGGAGAATCTATATGTTCCCAAATTGCATCAAGCCATCAACAGAATATTTAACCACATGTTGCTTGGAGAGTGAACATGGATAAAGACTTTTAGCCATTCTCCAGTGAACTCCACTTGATGGAGGGCAAATGGAAGAGTTCAAGAATCACCAGCCAAAAGGCCAAGATGAGCAAAACTTCTATATGCTGTAACCAACAAACGATGACATGCTTCAGCTCATACACATCTAAGGGGCAATTTTTTCTGTGGACCATGAATACAATGTACATTTTTAATATACTAAAAGTACATTATTTGTATTCTGAATGTACATTATTTGATAATATACAAAATAATATACTTTCAGTACTCAAATAATGTACTTTACGTGCATAAATAATGTACTTTTAGTACATTAAAAATGTACTTTTTATGTATGGTCCACATAGCTGTGTGGACCATGATCCATGGAATAATGATTGCATCTAAGGAAAACTACCCGACCCAAAACACTTCTAAGACCACCACCACTACTTAGATGCACCATCACCTTCCTACCACACTTCCTCCAAGTTGTAATAATATGAAGGGCTGAGGTTCATAGCCACACATTTCAAGTCCAGCCCACTATCATACCTCAACATTTCAACAACCCTTGCCTACAATCCTCAATTTTGAAAAGGAAAAGCAACAACGTTCACTCCCACACAGCACACGCATGGTTTGTGTAGCTAGAGATTGTGTTTTAATAACAAAATCTTGTTTTAGGTTTGCTTATATAATTTATGGTTCCTTTGACAATTTTAATCCTCACCATGAAAATACCTTAATTGGAGATATTTTTACTTTAGCCCGAAGTACTTTGTAGATTGTCATCAGGACATGTCTATATTATTGAAGAAACAAGGAAGCAGGAAGTTATAATTAACTGGACATTTTTACTTCAGAACTTTCCTTTAAGCAGAAAATAAATAAAACATAACCATAAATGGCATACCAGCAACGAGATCTGAGTCATCAGTGTATATATCTGTTCCCCATAGTTGTCCACCCCTCACCTGCAAATGATATGTTCAAGAACTCAAGAAGCAAGCATAACATGATAAGGCTAAAAGCTACAGCCATGAAGGATGGCATGGGAAGTAGGGAACAATAGAAAACAGCAGGCAAAAACATTAGCCACAATGCCACATATGATCCTTTGACAATGTATGTACGATAGGAATACTGAACAATAGTCAAAATGATCCATAACCATAAACAGACTTTCATTTGAAATACTAAAACCTATATTCTCTAACTCCAAAAACAATAGTCAATGTACCATTCTTGCATTGACAAAAAACTTGGATCCCAAGTCCAACCCTTCACATAGCATGCCAGTACACTAAAGACAAATTAGAGGGGCATGTCTACAGCTCCACAACAGCATCAGAAATCAGAGAAGAAAACCAAAAGGAAGAGAGAGAGAGAGAGAGAGAGTAGCAGCAGCAGCAAGAAGAGTAGTTATACTTTCTGAAGCTATAAATTAGAGGGAAAGTAAAAGGAATGCCACATTTACATTTATACATATGTTAATTACCTTATCTTCAAAATAATGTTAAAAAAATGCAAATATTTAAAGGTCATATGGAAAGTTTTTATTCAAATTCTGTGAGCGAAAAATAAACACATACTATTTGTATTTTTGTTTTGTTTTTGTTTTTTTTTTTTTGTTGTTTTTTATTTTTTTTTGAAACAGAAGGTTATACATCATCATACAACTCCCAATGTCCAACCACCACAACTCCACCCACCAATCCCAACTCACACTGCCCTTGCACCCCATGATATCTAATCACCGTAGTCCCAACCACTATCCCTGGCCCCATTGTTCACACCACCTCCTCCCTTGAACCGCCAGCCTACACTAACCCCCCACCCCCCACACAGCCTACCCTATCACACCCACAGCCACCCTCCCATCTCTCATGACCTACCTCACATTCACCCATTTTTACCCCAATACTCACCCACATCTAATAGCCAAACCCAATTCAAACTCTCCTGACCTATCCCAGATCCACCACCTATTAACCCTACATTACTCAGCCCACCCCTGCCCATGTTTACCTGACTATCCCAGCCCTTTCCCTTGGCACTCAGCCCGTCCACAGCACACCCTACTCCACATGAACATCACCTTCACCAGTTGACCCCAAATTCCACCCCACACCACCCGATCATCATAAATTGCCACTCCAATCAACACTCTAACCAATATCCCCTAACAATAAAAAAGTGAACCAAACATGTTAATATTTGCATTTTCTTGGTAAACCCAAACAAAATATTTTGTATTCAAAATTAAAAGCATAAACAAAACAGAAATGTAACCAAACAGGCTTTTTTCTTTATAAAGTAAAAATGTCACCAAACATATCATTACTTTCGTATTTTAAGTAAACAGCTATTATAATCCATGCTTGAATCATTTTCCACTTAATCAATACCAAACAGGCAAGCTTGTATATATATACATACAAAAGAATAATTTCAAGATATGTGCGTGTGTGTGAAAGTTCATCATATAAATGCTCCAAAACCTGGCGATTTGTAGCAGATACATGCTCAGCTGGTATTCGAATTTCCAGAGTTGGGCCAGTTTGAGAGCTATCACCTACTTTCTCAGCTTGAGATGATTCATATTCCTTCCAAATTTTAATGAGTTCTTGCATACATTCACCAACTCTATAAACGATGCTGGACATATCAGGCTTACCTATAACGGACCAGGAAAAGAAATTCAAAAGAATTACAAAACCAAGACAATAGATCTCCCATAGATTTTACAAAAACAAATGCAGAAAATGATCAAATGGATTAGGAATTAAAAGATTCTATCTGATCTAATCGTGATAACTAGACAGATGCATCTGAAATCAAAAATATAAATTTACTAAATACTCGATCACAGAATTTAATAGTGCAGATCAGTTATGCACAAGAAATAAAAACAAAAATGAACTACTAATCTTCTCTTAATCTCTGCAGTAGAATATACATAAGCAGCACAACACATCAGATGCATGAGAGAGATCAGCAAGGAGAAACCACATGGAGGAAAAAGGAAAATGCTGGAAATGACAAATCAAAGACACAGAGACTTCCTATGTTTAAGAGGGTTTCAGTTTGACCTTACAGCACCGATCTTTGTTGATTCTGGTTCAATCTTCTCTATCAGTTTGGTGCAGAATGGGATTTATTAGTTTTCTATGTGATATATATTTTACAAAAACATTACATACGTTACAGAGCACAGATTCAAGCAACATTTGTCAAAAGAAAAACGGAAAACGACAAAGAGCATTTATTCTTTTCTTCTTAATTTCAGAACTATTTAATATTGACAACTATACTTGGAAAGACATTTACGGTAAGAAGAGTAAAACAGATTTTGTGAATGCGAGGATAAAAGAAGACACGACTTGCAATATCTTATGATTCTTAGGCTTCCCACTAGTAATCATCATCAAACAAAATTTATTAACTTCTCATGGAAAGCACATGATTGTAGCTAAAATGAAATGCTCATATGCTATTGTCAGCAAGCTATGCAATGATTCTAATTAATCTTCATTTTCTTACTCTATCCATTTTCTGGCATCAATCTAGCAAAATTGGAGGAGGAAAGATTTTGTGCCTAAGAGGGACCTTTTTAGTTATGTTGCTTTTTCATTTTCCTTTTTCAATACATGTTCTATGGACTCAATTAATATGAAAGCCCAACATACAGGGTCAATGAATGAAGATCAACAATTGGCGATTGTACATTTTTGAAAGGAAATCTCATTACACGGAGTAAGAAACATAATGTAGTTGCAAGATCAAGCACAGAAACAAATTCTGGTCAATGGCACTTCAGATTTATGAGCGCCTATGGTTGAAGATAATTTTAGAACAAATGAAGATTGGAAGGCTGAAAGGCCAAATGAGAATGAGATTATATTACGATAACAAGTAGGCTATCAACATAGCAAACAACCTGATGCAACACGATCACACAAAGCAAGTAGAGGTTGATAGGAATTTTATAAAGGAAAAACTTGATAATGGATCTAAAGGTATAAATTGACTTGGATCAACCTACACAAAATGTATAAATAGAAAATAGAATAATGGGACACAATGCTTTACGTGGAAATCCAAAAGGGAAAACCAAATGGCCTTATGGGTTGGGTTGGGTTGGGCCAAGCCAAAGTCCACTATGATTGCAAAGTTGTAAACATGCATATGGTCTAACTACAAGTGGAGAGATGAAGTAGTGGAGGTCAACCTACTCTTATCTACCTCATCTGGGTGAAAGTTACTTCTAATGCCTTGAGGCCTTTAACTTATAGTGGTGGAAAGACAGCCAAGCCTGCGACTTGCTCTGACAAGCTAATGTGGTTGGAGGTTATTAGCTAGACAAGGTGGTCTGGCAAGTGGTACATCAAGTTGAGTAGTTGACCTTGCAGCACATAGGCTGGCATGGCAAATAATCCATTAAAGGAAATGATGGCACATCATAGAGCCAGACGAGCCTGAACTGATGGAGGCTACTTGACGATAGTTGGGCTGTTGAGCTTGACCAAAAAAGTGGAGCTCCACAGCGATAGATCTCATGAACTTGATCTCTAAGGCAATAGATCTCAGGAACTTAATCTTCTAGGAGGTAGATCTCATGAGCCAATCATGCTATAGGTTGCTAGGCCATCCATAATGGGCTGAGGTATATATCCCAAAAAGCTCAAATTATACTCTATTTGTCCACACCAAGAATCAACTAGCAGACATTCTCACAAAGGGCATATCCAGCAAAACTTCACAAATTCTAGTCGACAAACTTGGAATAGACAGCACTCATTCATAAGCTTGAGGGGGAGTGTTGGAAAGTGTTAGGTGCTGAACATATAGATCACGTCTAAAATGTGGAAGTCTAAGGGTTAGACGGTTGTCATGCCAAAAACACAAAGAAAGAAGGAAACACAATAAACTATACGTTGTGCTCTTTTGACAAAGTGTTGTTTTATCTGGTAAATTTAAAACAAGAGTAATTATTTAATACCCACTTGTTCATTTTAATGTGATATGGTGTACACTAAGAAATACCTTGATAAAAATATTATATTTACATTAGTTGGAACATTCTGTATCATAAAGAAAACACCACCATCTCGGGAAAAAAAAAAATAAATAAAAAAAATTAGAAGAATATCATCATGCAAAGTGAAAACTAAAGAAATGTGTCTTGGTTGATCAGAATAAATTATGCAAAAGCCAAAAATGACTCCCTTTCAATAATGACAATTTAAAGTTCCCTTTGTGGAAAGATCCATCAAACAGCTTACCTCCTTGAGATCTGCAAAAAAATTAAGAAAGCATTCATGCAAATTAAAATACCATCTCAAGAATATGAAATATGAAATGACATTATATCCACAAACTAAATTGTAAAAAATGTGCAAAATCAAAGCTTTAATAACATGTACTGAAACTAGATTATATTCTCATATTTAGAGATTTTGGCATTTTTCTATCGCTGATGAAAAGTTTTTCATATAAGCACAAAGTGTAGATAACCTATAACTTCATCAAAAAATTTCAACATCTACTACAAATGCATTGGTAGATGTACTTCAACAGAGAACAGAGAAAAAGAAGTTAGCATTGGATGACTTGCCATATTCAGTGTGTTAAGGAAAAAAAATGGTGGGGTGGGGTAGCAGCGGATGGGGAGCTACATAACCAAGTTTAAAGAAAATAGGGTTTGAAATTCTCTCAAGTCCTTGGCTACAGAATGTTTGCACAAAGGCACATCCAAAATTAGGTTTTGCACAAAAGCACATCCAAAATTTCCTTGAGAGAAATCTGGCTGAATGAGATTGTTAGTGCTTCTGAGCAGCAATACATAACATGAGTGTACATGATGCAGGAAAAACAGTCCTCAAGAAAGCATTTGCTCCACCCCAACTCACCCAAAAGAAAGAGGAAAGAAAATTCAAACAAGATAATAGACATTATGAGAAAGTATAAATTGGTTCCAGACCTTGTATGAATCTTGTGTCATATAGAAATGAACATTTGAATTGTTAGCAATTTAACATATTGCTCTTGGTTAAACATCTTACTTCATCAAGAAATGCAAACAAATTTAATTACATCTTGAAGTCTTAACCAAAAAAAGACTTGGCAATACAGAACCATCACAGATAAACAGCATTTTCTTTTCATGTTTTTCCTTTTTATTTTGGGGAGAAGGACAAGGGGAGGCCTGGATCAAAATTTTACTACAAGGAAACCATGTAGATATAAACAGTAAAGGAAAATGAAGTGCATACAATTTCTTGATGGCATGTCAAGTGAAATGCATCAATCAAGGTAAACATACCCTTCATTGTCATGGACACGAGATCTAAAACGAGGATCACGGTTTCCCATTTGAGGGCTGCCTCTGGGACGAAGCATTCTCTTCCGCTGTTGAACTCCATAATTAAAACCTTCTCTTTCCCTGTCACCACCCCCATCGGCAGACATACCTACCTCTTCCAAGTCATTATCATTATACTTGTTACATTTCTCATTTCTCTCTCCTTCGACATCTTGATCTCTTTCCTTCCTTTTGTCTCTGCTCTCCCTTTCACCACTTTTCCAGCCGTCATGATCTTTTTGTTTCTTCTTTTCAGTTTCTTGCTCCAGTGTCCTACCTGGAGCATCCATCAGTTCTTTTTCATTATGTGAACTTTCTCTCTCAGTTTTCCAGATTTCCCTCTTCAAATGATCCTTTTCCCTGTCTTTTGGTTTGTCCTTATCTTTTGACAGATCTTTTCTTTCCCTCTCCCACCTCTCGGTTTCTCTATCTTCCTTCAATGTGTCTTTGTTCTCAATACTGCTATTTGCTACTTGCACATTACTCTTACCATCATTTCTTTCTTTATCCCCTCCCCATTCCCAGTGTTTTCCTTCTTTTCTTTTCCTATCTTTACCTTTGAATTTATCATCCCCTTTGAGATCAACCCTATTTTCACCAACAGCCTCACATGCTTCAACATAATCCCTGTTCTCAACATTTACACTTTCCTTTGGAACTTCAGCAGATACATGCACATTGGTTCTTGAAGCATGCCATGGATCCATATTCCCACCTGAGACATCAGGGTATCTTTTCCCCCGGTTCTGTTCTTTAGAATCTTTCCAATTTAAGTGATTACTCACTCCAGAAAAACTATCTTTATCTGACTTCATATTAACCTTGTATTCTGAATAGCTATCCCTCTCATGTTTGGTTTCCTTACTATCATCAACCCTGCTATCAGTCCTCGCATCTTTATCACCTTTACCTCCTTGGTACAGCTCTCTTGATTCAGCCTTGGCTTCGCGATTCTCAGCTTTAACATCCCTTATACTGTCTTTACCCTCCCTAGCCTCCAACCTGGCTTCCAAACCAACTGTATGATCAGAATGCAAATCATTTAATGACGATGAAACTCGAAAAGTTGGAAGCAAAGGTGATCTTCTATCCACATCCCGTGATTCAGTTCGAGGGATCTTTGGCATCCTCACATCCTGTCCAGCATCATAAGAGGAATGGTACTCATGTGTCGCTGAACTCATAACTTTAGCATATGAATTGGAATCATCATGTATGTATTTCGGAGCAGAGGAATGTCCATGATTGCCACTACCACTACCATCACCACCCTCTTCATGTGGCCTTTTATTAAGGTTACCACTCATATTCTTGCAGTCTAGAACCCTTGATCACCTGACAACATATGATGATATGACCAACCAAATATTACAACCTGCAAATCATCAAAACCATAGAAACCAAAATGACATTTCCATAATTAAAAATATGGCTCATTAGTTATGGAATGAAACAATGCAAAGACACTATGAGTTGAGCAAGCAACAAATCCAGATCCCTAGCCAAACATTTTTTTTTTAAACAAGGTTATAATATTTTGACAAAACTTTCATGAACGAATAGAGCAAGCAAAGCTACAATAACTAGAATAAGACAGCATGTGAATTTGAAATCTGAGGTAAGTCCTGACAGCATTGGGTGCCCATTTCAAGAAGCAGATTATCTGTGCTTAAAAAGTGGTGACCCGTGTGCTCCTGGCATCACTCAATTACTCAATTTTTTCCACTTACTTGACTTTGGTCTCTATTGTTTGAATAAAGATACATAACCAAGTTCTAGTTGCATCCAAACCTATGATATAAATTTATATCAAAACTTACCCTAGTGCACAATAAGTTTAATAAATGCAGGAGAATACCTGAATAAAACTTTCATCATAGCAAAGACTTTGGATGGACTAAATTCCAACAAAGAAAACAAGAAGATTCATAGATGTGCAGAAAAAGTTGCCAAATGCTCCATATGGCCAACAATATTCACACCATGAATAAAGCAGCAGCATGTGAAAATCCAAGATTAAGAATAAGCAAAAAACAAAAAACAAAACAAAAAAAGGAATATAACTCAACAGGACGAGAAACTTTTTGATTGGAATTAAACCTTAAAATTCCACATTGAACATCCTGGAATTCTCTACTAGTTGGAGGAGCCACTTTCTTTTCCTAAAAGCGCTATCAATCTTATCAATTGAAGACAACCGTTTTGTGAAATCCAGGTTTCGTACAAACAGAAGGAAGAAGGAAAATTACAGTGGACAGCACAAAGCGAGCACTGCAACAAAGCTTTAAATTCGGATTTAACTAGCTTTTGCACAAAGCAATTGACTAACCCAACCCCCAACAGGTAGCAAATTTGAAAATGAATTTACACAGAAATACACTATCAGTTCAAAATTGGGCACCGAAACAGAAATCTGAGCAGAAATTTACAACCAAAAACTGTAAAAGAAAAAAAAAATAACGAAGCTAACCACAAAGAAGACGGAATGCAAGAAATTGAAGCCCTAGCCTGAGAAGACAAAATATGAATGAGAGTGCAAAACGAAGAAGCAGGAAGGGAAAGAGAGAAGTACCTGTTGGCCCAATTCGCAGAATCGATGAGAAAAACTAATGATACAGGGCAGACATAAACACACTTTTTTAGTTCGCAGAAACAGAAACGGAAACGAGAAAACTAGAAAAGTAATAAACAAATGTCACAGAGTCAAAATATAATTATACAAATGCCACACACCCTAATGGCCTAATGGAACTATTTCAACATTTGATTTTGATTTTGTAAATCTTTGGCGATATTTCGATAATAGAGATGGATGATTTTATTCAAACGGGGTCTACCATAAACAAGATATATAACATAGAATGAAAATAGGAAGAAAAAAAATAATATTGATTATGGGGGCGTGAAGCCGAACGAATTACACATAGAATTAGGAAGGGCGGCCCAAAAATAGGGAGACCGGCAAATTATTGCATGGACCATGGTCCACACAGCTGTGTGGACCAAAAATAAAAAGTACATTATTTTTGTACTGTAGGTACATTATTTGACAGTATATATCAAATAATGTATATTCAGTACAAAAATAATGTACCCTAAAATAATGTACTTACAGTATAAAAATAATGTACCTTCAGTACAAAAATAATGTACTTTTTATTTTTGGTCCACACAGCTGTGTGGACCATGGTCCATGCAATAATGATTGTAGGGAGACCACCCTTGTAGATCAGATCATGAGATTCCATCTCAACTATTTAAAAAATTGGATTTAATGGATGAGATTGAATTTAAAATGTAATTTATATAAGGATATAATTAATACATAAGGGTGCAATTGTAATTTAATTTTATTGTTTAAATTTGGTTATAATAGAATAAGATATATTCCTAATTTAAAGGATCATATCCATTGTAAGAATAAATTCAAGATTTTTAATTTTGATTTTTTTAAAACCAGAATGGAATAGTGTGATGCTGCATAGGTGGGTGCATGAGTTCATTTGAGTGTGTGCAAAATGCTGAGTGAAACTGGTCGTGATGTGAGATCCCTTATGGCACGTGTGTGTCTATGTAGGATGGTGTGTGCAATTGTGTGTGGTCACACTAGGTGGGCACTAGAGGGTTAGAGTTTAAGTATTTGCAAAAGGTGCGCATGTGTGCATTCATGGTTCACCAAAATTTAGCGACACATATGTGACCATCGTCTACGGTTAGCTCTTTCTATGACCCGTGTGCATCCGAACTATGTGGTGTGTGCAAATGCGTGCATACGCACAAATTGCATCATTGGATAAAAAAAAAGGGGTATGTTTTCCCCCTTTTTTTAAAATTTTATATTTACTGTGTGTGCATTTGATATGTGAGACCTGTGCAAAACACTGCGTTAATTCGTTTCTACTATTGGCGCAGATGTTAATTCACGGTAGACAAAAATATTTAACCACAAAAACACAACCATATGTGTTTGTTTCTGGCGTGCATGTGCATTTGGTTGGATTGGCGTACTGTGTGCATTTAAAGAATCAGGTGGGTACATAGTTGACAGGATAATTGGGCATGCAGCGCCCGACCCGAACCACAAGAAGACAGACAGGCTCATGAAGTTAAACAGTCATTCGTTACACAGGAAGGACACATTGAAGAGGAGTTACTCCAACGGCTCCTTGGAGTCATTACCTGCACTTAGTGTAGATAAGTAACCGTTACAAGCTTGTACCACAAGTATAAAAAGAACCATGTTGTAGGAGGATGGGGCTGCGTTTTCCTGATAGACAAAACTCCAGCACTCTTGTAACAATATTTACCACCATTGGTGCTTTCATTGAGAGCTGAGATCAAATCCCAGGCAAGCTTTACATGTTACAAAATACTAGCTTATCATTGGAGATGGCTAGATCAGGATCTAGCAGCTCCTATGGATCCTGTACTGCAACGGTAAGAGCATGGTCGCAAGGGAGATCTTCGTAGTAGCCCAAGCTGACTGCAATGAACCCGAACTGGGTGTGGTTTTGCAACAAGTTCATGAGACGGTTGGCCTGCTCCTCCGTCTCCATGTCGACGCCGATGAGGCCGCCAAAGCCATAGCCCTTGTTGGCAAGGCGCACTCGAAAACGCCACCACGTGGTCGACGGAGCTGAGAAGCTGGAGCAGCACTAACGAGATCGCCGACATGCCAGAGGCGGTGTAGTAAAGCCCTCGGTGCCTTCCACGCGTCCGTGCCTCCGCCTCCATAAGCGTGTCTGCCTCCTCCACAAGTGCGTCCGCCTCATCAAGTTCGTCCTCCTCCTCAAGTGGCGCCTCATCAAGTGCGTCTGTCTCCTGAAGTGGCGCCTCATCAAGTGTGTCAGCCTCATCAAGTGACGCCCGCCTCATCCAGCGCGTCCGCCTCTTTAAGTGGCGTCCGCCTCTTCCAGTGCGTCCGCCTCCTCAAGTGATGTTTGCCTCATCAAGTACGTCTGCTTCCTCAAGTGGCGTCCGCCTTATCCGGTGCGTCTGCCCCATCCAGAGCGTCCGCCTCATCAAGTGCATCTGCCTCCTCAAGTGGCCTCCACGATTATCAATGTACCTATTGGTCATGGTCCGCTGTGATTAATTCTGTAATAATAATAATAATAATAATAATAATAATAATAATAATAATAATAATAAAGGAGTAATTTTTTTTTACACTCTATTCCCTTAGGGCCGGCACGGGATCCGATCTCGCTAGCTACTTGACGGGAAGATGTTTTTTGGGTCAAGCTTAAGACTTGGTTATGAAAAACCACACTCTATTTCCTTAGGGCCGGCATCGGCTCCGATCTCGCTAGCTACCTAATGGAAGGGTGTTTTCTTGGTCAAACTTAAAGCTTGATTACGAAAGCGCTATCCCCTAAGGGGTAGTACAAGGCCTAACATTGCTCACTACCCTATGGAAGAGCTAACCTTTAAACGAGCCTACAGCCGGTCAAAGTGAGCACGCACACGAAATGCAGCAAAAAAAAAAAAAAAAAAAAAAACCCAGCCCC
>NC_044928.1:20358194-20361912 GCF_003576645.1 Ipomoea triloba
AAAAAAAAAAAAAAAAAAAAAAAGGCCGAGCCCCATGCCTCGACCACAATGGCCGACCAATTACACCGCAAATCTGCGTCCTAAGAAAAACTTCATGTACCTATCTGGAATTAAGTAGGATCCTAATGAGCCCTAAGTTCGTTCTTGGCTAGATGGCAAAGGGAGGTTCAGGTTAGCATTGGACGATAACACAATGGTGATTATGTTCATAGAGAACTTAAGGTTAAGAAAGATGTATACCAACCTCCATACCAATTGGCTGACCTCGTACGCTCAGGCCATCCAAAGAACCAATCAGCATGCCGATGCCAAGGACGCAATCAAGTAGAAAAGAATTCAAGAGGTGGGTAATCTCGACCTAAAAAACCTCGGACAGAAGAAGCACGACCAAGAAGGTTTGATAAGAGTCGCCTAGGTCGCCAAGAGACTAGTCGGAACCCTGAACGAACTGGTGTCCCGCCGTTTCGCCAGCAGCCGGTTGCGGTGCAAGTGGTTCAGGTCCAACCTTAATTCGAGGTACGACCGACTAACACGCCTCAAGCCGCTGGACAAATTTCAAGAATTGGCAAGTATTGTCGATTGCATCGATCAACCACTCACTTGACCGAAGAGTGCGATTTCTTGAAGAAAGAGATGGAAGCCATCATCCAAAGGAGTGCTCTGCGCCAATGGCGTCAAGGTCTGCCCTGGTAGCGCGGGAACCCGAGCCAAGTTAGGGAGGGTAGCCGTGATAAGGGAAAGCAACCTGTCACAGCAAACAAGGAGACGAATTGGAAGGGGAAGAACGTCATCAACATGATTGTAGGAGGCCCCGACGTAGGTGACTTAGTTGGATCGAGGAAGGCTTGGGCTCGACAGTTGTTCGTCGGAGCCATTTATGGGCGAGAAGCTAGTGTAAAAAGGCATGTAGAGAACCTATCACTTTTACAAAAGATGACTTACCCTTGGGGGCTGGGCCCCATCGGGACGCCTTGGTCATAGCTGTGGACATAGTCGGCATCGTCGTAAGGCGGGTATTGGTAGATACCGGTAGCAATGTTAATGTGCTCTATTTAGACACTTTCAAGAAGTTGGGATTGGATTGAGATATCGTTAGGCCGATCATGACTCCCTTGGAGGGGTTCACGGGTGATTCCATTGAGGCAGAAGGATCTATAAAGCTGTTGGTCAAGCTGGGCACCTATCCCAATGTTACAACTTTGGAAATGGAGTTTGTAGTTGTTCAGCTAGAATGTTCTCATAATGTAATCCTTGGAAGGCCGGGGTTAGAAGATTTAGGAGCTTTGATATCTTTGAAGAATCTATGCATGAAATTCCGAACTCCTACGGGGTTGGGATAGTACGGAGCGATTAGAGGCTAGCTCGTGACTGTTACTTATAATCTTGTCGCAAGATAGGGAGGTTAGATCTACGGATTCATACCATCACCAAGAGAGAAGACATGGGGGAACGTACTTTGGAACGACCCGAGTCGGCGGTCGAACTAGAGAAGGTAGAAATTGATTCGACCCACCCTAAAAGACAGGTGAGGATCGGGAAGGTCCTTCCAGATGCTGTCAAAAAGTCAGTTGTGCAAGTGCTGAGGAAATATAAGAAAATCTTCGCATGGGGACTAGAAGATATGTCGGGGGTAAACCGATCAATAATCACTCACCGGTTGGCAGTAGATCTGACCTATTGACCTGTGGTTCAGAAGAAAAGACACCTCTCAACAGATCGGCGGGAGTTTGTGAAGAAGGAAATTGACGCATTACTGGCTGCTGGGCACATCCGAGAAGTTAAGTATCCTAAGTGGTTGGCCAATGTGGTGTTGGTCCCAAAGCTCCTCGCATGGAGGATGTGTGTTGATTATACCGACCTAAACAAAGCTTGCCCCAAGGATTCGTTTCCGTTGCCAAGGATCAATCAGATGGTTGATGAGACAGCGAGGTGTGCCTTGTTGAGTTTTATGGATGCCTTCTGGGGTTATCACCAAATTTTCATGCACGTGCCTGATGAAGAGAAAACCGCCTTTGTGACTCCGGACGGGGTATACTGTCATCAAGTTATGCATTTTGGTTTGAAGAATTCTGGCGCGACCTACATCAGAATGGTATCTCAGTTGTTCAAAGACCTACTAGGCAAATCCATGGTCGCTTATGTGGATGATGTGCTCGTGAAAAGCCTCAAACAAGAAAGCCATGTGGACGACCTTGCTGCTAACTTCTGAGTTATGGAGGAACATAATCTGAGACGGAACGCCAAGAAATGTGCTTTTGCGGTGCAATGAGGGAAGTTCCTGGGATATATGGTAACTCGGCGAGGGATTGAGCCAAACCCTGAAAAGGTTAGGGTCGTACTTGACATGCAGCCACCTAAGACTATCAAAGAACAACGTCTCACTGGTTGATTGGCGGCATTAAGCCGATTTCTCTCTAAATTGGCCGATTGATCATTACCTTTCTTCGATGCTTTGAAAGCTAAGGAAGGGTTTGTTTGGTCAGAGGAGTGTTAGGCTGCCTTCTAGGGCTTCAAAACATATCTGCTTTCCCCTCCGCTGTTATTCAAACCAGTGGAGGGCAAAACATTGTTTCTTTACTTGGCCGCCTCTCAGCAGGATGTTAGCTCAGTACTTATCCGAGAAGAAGACAAAATTCAACACCCTATATATTATGTGAGCAGGGGTTTGAAAGCCACCGATGTTCGCTACTCGGCACTTGAAAAAATAGTCTATGCCTTGGTGATTACGGCAAGGAAGTTGGTTCCCTACTTTCAAGCTCATCCTATCCGAGTACTCACAAATCAACCGTTGGCTGGGGTACTCCGAAACTTGACCTCCTCCGGGCGGTTAGTCAAGTGGCAATCAATCTTACCCAATATGGAATATAATACTAGCCGCGACTCGCCATCAAAGCCCAAATACTGTCGGACTTTATAGTTGAGTGCACAACTCAAGATTCAAATGACAACTCTGTGGCCATTCTTGAGCCCGAAGGATGGTGGGAGATGCATGCTGATGGTGCGTCAAGTTAGAAGCACCAAGGATAGGGGTGAGCATCGGTCGGTTACGGTTACGGTTAATAACCGACCAATAACCGAATAATCGATCGTGTTTTTTAAATCTACATAACCGACCGAATGTATACATATAACCGACCGAAACCGATTATGTCGGTTTCGATCGGTTATTTCGGTAACCGAAAAATCGAGAGTTATGTCTTCATTTTTTAAATTGTTTTTTGTGAGAAAAGAAAGTTATGTCTTCATAATCATAAATCATAATTCAAAACAAATAAACAAAACTGTTTGGAAAAACACACTATGTAACTGTGACTCTATGGGTATATATTATTATTTTTTTTACTCTAGGAACAAACCCTATATGTCATCCCAAATCTGTTCAAAAGTATTTTCAACCTTATTGTGTGCTTCAACGTTATCACATGGGGAAAAAATGTTTTAATCAATTAAGGTTGTGGCGTCAATAAACAAAATAAAATTAAGGCTTGAAAGCAAGTGATGACACACCGAACCTTAGAGTCTTCTCCAAGGCCTTGGTATCAAACTCACTCTGTGAGTACATATATAATTATGTACTGGTGTTTGGTTTTTGGTTTTGGTCATTGTGTATAATAATAATATTTGTTAGTACGTATAATATATATATATATATATATATATATATATATATATATATATATATATATATATATATATATATATATATATATATATATAT
>NC_044928.1:20362708-20414632 GCF_003576645.1 Ipomoea triloba
ATATATATATATATATATATATATATATATATATATATATATATATATTGTCGATTATTCGGTGACAGCGGTTTTTAAAGGTTGATAACCGATAACCGAATCGAATGACCGAATAATCGAAAATTTTTTGGCCTAATAACCAATAACTGAAATTTTCAGTCGGTTTGGTTATCGGTTATCGATTTTTTCAGTTATTCGGTAACTATGCTCACCCCTAACCAAGGAGGGGGAGTAATGCTAACTACCCTAGAAAGATTCCGGATGTACTACGCTTTGGAATACCAGTTCAAAACTTCCAAAAATGAAGCTGAGTATGAAGTTGTCCTTGGCGGATTATGAGTGGCTAAAGCATTAGGGGCCGAGAAGATTTGCATTTGGACCGACTCACGTTTGGTAGTCGGGTAGGTGAAAGGAACTTTTGAGCCTAAGGGAGAAAGGATGAGGAGGTATAAGGAAATGATTGAGGGACTCCTGAAGGAGTTCCAGGCTTATGAGATCGACCATGTTCCTAGAGCAGAAAACTCGGAGGTAGACGTTCTGTCTAAAATAAAGTTGGGAGGAATACTAGAGTACTTAGTGGGCATATGCCGGAAAGAGATAGTGGAACGACCAAGCATAGAAGCTCGGGATGAGGTCGTGAAGAAAGTAAACGTAGTAAGTTACGCCATACTAAGGGGAAAGAGATAATGAGAAGGAAATTACCCCAGAAGCTCAGGTATTGGCTGATCTCATCATGTACAAGGTGAAGGTCGAGCTGCCCGATGACCTGGTGGAAGCAGCTAGAATCAAAAGAATGGCACTGTCCTACGTCATGCAGGACGGAAGGTTGTATAAAAGGTCCTTAGTGGGACCCCTTCTGTTGTGTTTGTTCCCGGCCGATGCTGAAAAAGTAATGGAATAAGCGCACACAGAGATTTGCTTGGGTCATCAAGGGGCTCATAGTTTGGCACGAAAGTTGGTATTACAAGGATATTACTAGTCGACCATGGTTAGAGACTGCATTCGAAAGGTGGCAAAATGCCTTGTTTGTTAAGCCTTCGCCTGGAAGGAAACAAGGTCGGCCTCCTTCTATACATCGGTTACCACCGCCATTCCCTTTGCAAGATGGGGCATAGACTTGTTGGGCCCACTACTAGTCGCTCCAGGGCGACATAGGTTCTGCATAATAGCTGTTGACTACTTCACTATGTGGGTAGAGGCCGAGCTATTAGTCACAATCATTGAGTATCAGTGTAGAAAATTCCTTTGGAAGAACATAATCTCCCAATTTGGTATACCCGAACATATGATAAGTGACAATGGTCGACAGTTTGATTGTCAGCCCTTTGCCGAGTTCTGTTAACAGTTTGGGATCCAGCACACCAAGGTATCCGTAGCTTACCCTCAGGCAAACGAACAAGTAGAGAATGCCAATTGGACCATTGTGGATGGGATACGAAAGAAGCTAAGTGATCTTAAAGGGAGTTGGGTAAGAGAGCTAGAGCGAGTGCTGTGGGCTTACCGCACAAGTCCGAGAAGGATAACCGGAGAAACACCTCTTCTAGGGCTCGGCACTAGAAGCTCGGCGTAGACAGAAGGGACGACTGACGGAGAGGGAAGGAGGACTTGGAGAGGAGCATGATGATGTAGCTTAGGTTGACCGATGATGAGTCGGTCGATCGAAGGGTTCGTTGAAGAGGTGACAAGGCAGTTGAAGATCTTAGACTGAGAGTGATTGAACAGGTGCTATTAAAACGGTTAATTACCATNATATATATATATATATATATATATATATATATATATATATATATATATATATTGTCGATTATTCGGTGACAGCGGTTTTTAAAGGTTGATAACCGATAACCGAATCGAATGACCGAATAATCGAAAATTTTTTGGCCTAATAACCAATAACTGAAATTTTCAGTCGGTTTGGTTATCGGTTATCGATTTTTTCAGTTATTCGGTAACTATGCTCACCCCTAACCAAGGAGGGGGAGTAATGCTAACTACCCTAGAAAGATTCCGGATGTACTACGCTTTGGAATACCAGTTCAAAACTTCCAAAAATGAAGCTGAGTATGAAGTTGTCCTTGGCGGATTATGAGTGGCTAAAGCATTAGGGGCCGAGAAGATTTGCATTTGGACCGACTCACGTTTGGTAGTCGGGTAGGTGAAAGGAACTTTTGAGCCTAAGGGAGAAAGGATGAGGAGGTATAAGGAAATGATTGAGGGACTCCTGAAGGAGTTCCAGGCTTATGAGATCGACCATGTTCCTAGAGCAGAAAACTCGGAGGTAGACGTTCTGTCTAAAATAAAGTTGGGAGGAATACTAGAGTACTTAGTGGGCATATGCCGGAAAGAGATAGTGGAACGACCAAGCATAGAAGCTCGGGATGAGGTCGTGAAGAAAGTAAACGTAGTAAGTTACGCCATACTAAGGGGAAAGAGATAATGAGAAGGAAATTACCCCAGAAGCTCAGGTATTGGCTGATCTCATCATGTACAAGGTGAAGGTCGAGCTGCCCGATGACCTGGTGGAAGCAGCTAGAATCAAAAGAATGGCACTGTCCTACGTCATGCAGGACGGAAGGTTGTATAAAAGGTCCTTAGTGGGACCCCTTCTGTTGTGTTTGTTCCCGGCCGATGCTGAAAAAGTAATGGAATAAGCGCACACAGAGATTTGCTTGGGTCATCAAGGGGCTCATAGTTTGGCACGAAAGTTGGTATTACAAGGATATTACTAGTCGACCATGGTTAGAGACTGCATTCGAAAGGTGGCAAAATGCCTTGTTTGTTAAGCCTTCGCCTGGAAGGAAACAAGGTCGGCCTCCTTCTATACATCGGTTACCACCGCCATTCCCTTTGCAAGATGGGGCATAGACTTGTTGGGCCCACTACTAGTCGCTCCAGGGCGACATAGGTTCTGCATAATAGCTGTTGACTACTTCACTATGTGGGTAGAGGCCGAGCTATTAGTCACAATCATTGAGTATCAGTGTAGAAAATTCCTTTGGAAGAACATAATCTCCCAATTTGGTATACCCGAACATATGATAAGTGACAATGGTCGACAGTTTGATTGTCAGCCCTTTGCCGAGTTCTGTTAACAGTTTGGGATCCAGCACACCAAGGTATCCGTAGCTTACCCTCAGGCAAACGAACAAGTAGAGAATGCCAATTGGACCATTGTGGATGGGATACGAAAGAAGCTAAGTGATCTTAAAGGGAGTTGGGTAAGAGAGCTAGAGCGAGTGCTGTGGGCTTACCGCACAAGTCCGAGAAGGATAACCGGAGAAACACCTCTTCTAGGGCTCGGCACTAGAAGCTCGGCGTAGACAGAAGGGACGACTGACGGAGAGGGAAGGAGGACTTGGAGAGGAGCATGATGATGTAGCTTAGGTTGACCGATGATGAGTCGGTCGATCGAAGGGTTCGTTGAAGAGGTGACAAGGCAGTTGAAGATCTTAGACTGAGAGTGATTGAACAGGTGCTATTAAAACGGTTAATTACCATGGAAGCAAAAATGGACCAAAAGGGATGAGTCAGCCTGGACCGACCTAAAAGCCGGGGCCTAGGGGAATAAGGCGATGTGAGAAGGCGGTTATGGGAGTTTCCTAAAGGAGTAAGGCGGTGGAAGGCGGAAGATGCAAAAGGAAAGTCGAGATAGAATAGGAAAGTACCTAAATGTAATAAGGAAGGAGTTTTTAAATTAATTGTGGTAGTTTAGAGTTTCCAAAGGGAGAAATCCCTCTTAGCATATATAAATAGGGATTCCAAGCCTTGAGGGAGGCATAAGCAATCCATTGTACTCAAAGGCAATTTATAATACAAAGGAGGGCTGAGAAGTCACTCAATTTTTCCGATCAAATATCAATCGATTTTCCGGTGGTATTGGCCTGTCGTTTGACTGTTCGCGGTTGATAAAACCAACACTTGTTTATTCTTTTATTTACATGACTTAATCATTCTGATTTTAGAATAATATATTCAAGAATTTGTTTCTTGATTAATTATGTGTTCATAGAGTTTCTAAATAAATTTTTATTTTTTCTTTAGGGTTTTATAATTATGTCTTCTAGACCTCAAACCCTAATTTCTCTTTAGTTTTCTCCTTCTCTATAGCTTCTCTTTCTCCGGTCATCTTCCTCTCCTTCCAGCGCTCGCCGCCTCCCCTTGTTTAACGGAGGCGGCGACCGTTCCCTTCTTCCTCAGGCTCACCGGTCATCTTCCATCCCTCATCGCGCCTCCGCCTTCAACCACTGCATCTCTCATCGCACTTCCGTCTCCCACCATCGCAGTAGCTTCTCCACCTCCTATCATCGCAGCTTATCCGCCTTCCACCACCGCAAAGCTTCCCCACGCAACTGTTCCGCCATCTTCCTCCGTTTTTCTTCTCCTACGTCGATCTCCATTTCTAATAATAAATATTATATATATATATATATATATATATATATAATATTAATTAGCTAGGGGTAGGGTATTGAGACTTGTGTTGGGTTGCCTTGAGCTCCCAACCTGTTTTGTCTTTACCCAACTTTCCTTCTCTTTTTTCATGCTTTTGTATTCCAAATAATACACCTCTTGTTGGTGTTATTTTATGGTATTTTATTGTTGGTGTTTATTTCTTGTACTTTGTTCCTTCTGCATCTATTTGCAGTTTTTTTGTATTTCCCTCTCGTTTCTTTGACGAGCTTTTCCCTCTCGTTCTATTGACGAGGTTTGTATGGAGCACGATAAGTTTGTTATGGTCATGGCTTATGTAATACTCATCCTGAGCGTAGTAGTTGACAATTGTAATATGCCTCTTCTGAACAATGATATGCAGTTCAGTTCAGTCGGTAGGATGCCCACTGAAGAACCGATCAAATACACAAGGTCGGAAGTGTACCTTCTGTTGGGATTATTGTCTATGGACTTCAGTATGGACATTACTCAGGTGGTGTACAAGACCTCACACCCACGAAGAGGCTTGTCTACATTTAGCAAGACCATCAAAGAAGTCTTAAGGTCCTTTAAGGATCACAACTTCACATTTGTAAAGCAGTCTGCGAATCAAATTTTCATTAGCTTAGCTAGGAAAATTGTTTCTATGTCAAATTGCATGAAATGTCTTATCATTTCATTGAACCTTGTTGTAAACGTTTCTAATGCTTATTAATGAAGTTTACCTTTCAAAAAAAAAAATAATTATGTCTTCTAGAAAATATTCATTTGGGTTTGAAAAGCATAAAAAAAAAAAAAAGAATTGAGCAACTAACTCAATCTCAAAAGGTAGCTCTTGAAAAATTCATTACAAAAGAAACTCAAAGAGATGTGCAAAATGATGATGCTAAGGAAAAATTGTTAGATGTTAATCTTCATATAAAAGATCAAGATGATTGATTATTAGATTGAAAAAAAATTTAAATGATAGTGATTGTAAGATTGAAAAAAAATTTAAATGAAAATAATAAGAATAAGAATGCTGATAGTTATTTAGATGATGTTGGTCACAATGATAAACTAAATAATTTACTTTTATTTGACATATATGATCCAAGAAATTGGGATGCCCTTGATTATAGATTAATAGATATTCTTGTGAAAGATGGTCCTAAAAGAGTTTTATCAATAAATAAAGGTCCTAAAGATCAATTCTCTAGAAGATTTTTCTCAGCATTTTACACAAGATATTTGACAAATAGAAGAGAAATGTGATCGAGATTGTCTTGTATATTCAAAAGAACTTGACAAGGTGTTTTGTTTTTTTTTTGCAAGATTTTTAAAAAAGGTAAAGGAAAAGGTCAATGAAGGTACTTGACACATCTTGGTGTTAGACTTAAAGAGCATGAAACGAGTATAAAACATATAAGTAATATGACAACTTGGATGAAGTTGCGTCTTAGATTACAAAAACATGAGACAATTGATAAAGTGGCTCAATAATAACTTTTGAAAGAAAAAGAATATTGGAGGAAAGTACTATTTAGGATTATTGAAGATGTGAAGTATCTTTCTAAATATAACTTGGTATTTCAATTCGTGGAACAAATGAGAAGTTGTATGAGAATAACAATAGGAATTTTTTTGGGTCTAATTGAAATGTTGGTTGAGTTTGATCTTATCATTCAAGAGCATGTTTTACGTGTTAAACATCATGATATTCATCATCATTATCTTGGTCATAGGATTCAAAACGAATTGATACTTATACTTGCTACTGCAGTTAAAACAAAGGTCATCAAAAAAATCAAAGAAGCAAAATATTTTCCAGTGATATTAAATTGTACTCCTGATGTCAGTCACCAAGAACAAATGTCTTTGATTTAAGATGTGTAGATATATCAACATATCCAATTAAAATAGAAGAGTTCTTCTTGGAATTCTTGATTGTGAACGACACTACTGGACAAGGTCTTTTTGAAGTATTACAAAATGTATTGATATCACTTGATCTTGATATAGATAATGTAAGGGGCAAGATTATGACAATGTGTCGAATATGAGAGGGAGACATCAAGGTGTACAAAAAAGGCTCTTGGATGTAAATTGTAGAGCATTTTATACTCCTTGTGGTAGTCATAGTCTTAACTTTACTTTGTGTGACGTTACAAATAGTTGTGGCAAAGCAAGATATTTCTTTGGAGTAGTGAAAAGTATTTACACAATATTTGCTAATTCCACAAAGAGAAGGCATATCTTGAAAAGTAATGTAACAAATCTAACTCTTAAGCCATTGTCATCTACTCGATGGGAAAGTCGTGTGGAAAGTGTTAAAGCAATTAGATATCAAGTCGATGATATTCGAGAAACCCTACTTCAAGTGGCAGATATAGACAATGATTCTAAAATTCAAAATGAGACAAGATCTTTAGCTACAAATGAGCTTAATAACTTTGAATTTTTGCTAGCCACAGTCATTTGGTTTGAAATCTTATATGCGGTTAATTTAGTTAGCAACAATTACAAACAAAACATATGCTTCTTGATGTTGCTATTAATCAAATTAAATGGTTAATTTCTTTCTTCAATAATTATAGAGAAAATGGTTTTTTTCTTGTGCCATGGTTATTGCAAAGGAAATTGCCACTGAATTAGAAATTGAGTCAGTGTTTCCTCAAAAGCAAAAAAATTGTACAAAAGACAATTTGATAAGCGTGGCGGTGACACTTCATTATCACTATAAGAATCTTTTAGGGTTCATTATTTTTTATACATTGTTGATCAAGCTATTATTTCATTGATCCAAAGGTTTGAGCAATATGAAGTATATGAAGAAACTTTTGGTTTTTTGTTTAGTTCTCACAAGTTACAATCGATGGTTGATATGGATTTGAAATCTTGTTGCATTTAATTTGTTTAGAAGCAGCTCTTAAGAGAGATGAACAGTGTGGTGATATTGATGGAAATGAATTGTATATTGAGCTAAAATTGCTAAGAGATCTTTTATCGAAAGAAAATATATGAGTAATGAGTATATTGAATTCATTGAAGCAGTTGTGTTGTTTTCCAAATGTTACTATTGCATATCAAATATTATTGACTATCCCAATTACTGTTGTCTCTGCAAATAGAAAGTATGTTGCAAGAGAGACTCAATGGATTAGTTTTTTTTTTTTTTTTTTTTTTTTTTTTTTGAAAATCTCAATGGATTGCTTTAATCTCTATTGAAAATGAGATTTTAGAAGAAGTTGATATGAATTGGTAGATGATTTTGCGTCTAAATGTGCACGGCGCATGACACTTTTTAAATGAAATTTTGGATGTATTTTTTTATATAATATTTATATTTTGAAATTTTGACACAATTTTTTGAAAACTATTATTTATATATACAAATTATTTGAAAAAAGGGGCCCAATTTAAGATGTTGCACATGACCCCATTTTTTATTGGAACGGCCTTGCCACTTAGTAAAAGTTGTCAGATATTTCGACCACTTTCCAACTACCGTAACTCTTGGATGGAAAAATGAAAAAAAAGTCATTTTTTTGACCAATATTTTGGTTGGTCGGAAATAAGGTTGGAAAAATGATTCTTTTAGTTGCTCGAATAGGTGCAATTGTTGTAGCTCGTTAATAAAAAAAAAATTAATATTCAAATTTTCAAAGAATTCAAATAAAACTTGTACCCCATTCATTTTCCTTGAATTCTTTTTTGTTGTACGGTATAAATCTAAAATTGAAAGCCTTTAGCGTGAAGTCAATCTATTACCGCTAGATTTTGCTGTTACATATTTGTTATACAGTAGTCAATTGAATTGGTTGAATTATTTTTTCTTATTGAAACAAGTCAAGATTGATAAGGAGTTTTTGAAAATGATGCTCGAGCATGCCCTTGTGTTGAGTGCCTTTTTATTTTCAATCGGTATCTATGAATCAATCACAAGTCGAAATATGGTTAGAGCCCTTATGTGTCTTGATCTCTAGTTGTGTTTTATTTTTAAGGAATCATTATCTCATTCAATATTTTATTTCACAAAAAAAAATTATCTCATTTAAATGAAAAATATCAATTATATCTAGCAGTTAGGACCCATTTGAAAACTTGAAAAAATATTTTTCGGAAAATAATTTGTTGAAAAATGAAACATCTTTCAAAGAATATATTTATTTTCTAGTGTTTGGTTAAAATTTAGAAACTATGTTTTGATAACAATTTTATTAAGAAAAAAAGAAAACTTTAAAAAACTACAAGAAAAATTAAATTTATCAACAAATAAATTTCATTGATAAATTACTGAAATTCGTAAGTATTTAATTTACGAATAGAAATCCATTAATAAAAATAGACAAGTATTTAAATATTGTAACTATATAATTTGTTGCTAAATTTATTGGTATTTTTCTGTTTTCTTAAAATGAAAGTATTGGCATGAGCCATGCACACATTAAGCATGAAACAGACTATATGATAATATCTCTTTTTAAAGCAAAATTGTAATTTTTTTTAATGCTATTGACTCTGTTACAATGTAGTATATGTTCATAGCAAAACTGTAATTAAACATATTAAAATTGTTATTATATGTAATGAAAAATATTGGTCAAATCATCCATGAAAATACTGAACATCATATCAGCATATGAGAGTAAAAAGAAAAACTTCTGAATAATATATATGGAGTAATAAATAAAAAATCGTTGCATGGAACCCATCGAAACAATGGACTTCTCATCTTAAACTTTTCTCCTTGTTGAATTTCTTCCAAACATCTTTGAGTAGTGACTTGAATCTCTTCTGCATGATTATATTACCACAATATATATTCAGATATAATTAAGAATTCAGACATCCATACACACCAAAAAAAAAAAAAAAAAGTGGGAGGAATTCAAAATGCTATACTGTTGTATTAAAAAAAAAATGTATACGTGCTTAGAGATGTCAAAATGGATTATCGCAAATTATTCTGTAGACTCATGTCACTTTGGAAGGTGAACCTGGGTCTAAAATACACAATTTATATACTGAATGTTCACAATTTAAATATTAAATGTTCACAATTCAAATTGTGAACATTCAATATGTAAATGGACACGAATCCACCTTGCAAGGTGGACCCTGGTCCATAGTATAACTATTGATGGATTATGGCAAATTATTGTGTAGACCATGGTCCACATAACTGTGTGGACCATGAATATAAGGTACATTCTTAATATACTAAAAATATATTATTTTTGTATTGAATGTACATTATTTGATAGTATATATAAAATAATGTAGTTTTATTACTTAAATAATGTACTTTCAAATAAAGTACTTTACGTACAAAAATAAGAGTTATACTACATGTACTCCCAAATTCTACTCCCTTACTTTTACTCCCCGATGTGACAAATAGGGATTGGATATTTTTATCATGTGGGTCCCAGGATAGATATCTACATTAAAAGTTTGTGAGAGAAAGTACAAATTGGGAGTATAAAAATAGAAATCCATGTAGTATTTTTCCAAAAGTAATGTACCTTTAGTATATTAAAAATATACTTTTTATTTATGATCCACACAACTGTGTGCACCATGGTTCATGTAATAATGACAAATGGATTACCCACTGGGTCAATCCACCTTGCCATGAATCAATCATTATTGCGTGGACCATGGTCCACACATCTGTGTGGACCAAAAATAAAAAGTACATTATTTTTGTACTGAAGGTACATTATTTTTGTACTGTAGATACATTATTTGATAGTATATATCAAATAATGTACCTTCAGTACAAAAATAATGTACCCTGAAATAATGTACCCTCAGTACAAAAATAATGTACTTTTTTATTTTTGGTCCATGCCATGAATAAGATAGGGATTGAATTTGAACTTTATAAGCCCACCAAGAGACAGGCCATGGGTTTAGCCTGCTATTATATTAAAAAACATTCTAAAGTTATTATTCATTTTTTGTATTTCCTATTTTCCTAAATGAGTAAATTCTTAATTCCTTAATATATATAATATAATAAAAATGAGAATATGATTATATATATATATATATATATATATATATATATATATATATATATTATTTGGGTGCGCTAACCCGCCCTACCTACGGGCTTTGACAGCTCTATATGTGCTCAATCGCTTGTGTAATTAACTTATGATAAATTAAAAATATCCACACATCAGTTTCTATTTTGGACTTATGATATTTTTATTTACAATATTATAAAATTTCTCATAAATAAGGGTGGTTATAAATAATTACATATCACTGTATTACAAATGAATGGTAAATGCACTGATGTCAAGTAAATTGATACTATAATGAGTTAGCATAACTTAGCCCTCATTAGAAAATGGGTCAATTGGCCCACATTTTTAGATCGTTGGCTTAGCCAAAACCACTTAATTAATCAAACAATTTAAATTTAAAATTTTTAAAGTTTATAGTGATTTTTTTTAATACCAAGCCCAACACAAACTCGGTGAATTGTCGTACAAAAGATTTGAGGACAGATAGCAGTAATAAACTGAAATAATGATAGATCATAGAGGCATTGGCCTGGGTAGCTAGTGTCTTTTTGGTCTTGCAATTGCATTAATAATGGCTTGTCTATAAAGTGAACATCGTTCTCAATGCTTGAGTGCAATCTAAACTTATGTAATTCTCGGTTGATTAAAGTGAGAGGGCCCTTATTAGTTACCTTTGCTTGTATTTATAAGTAGTTTGTATAAGTTCTCATTGCACACCTCCACCCATGATGCATGTTCCCCTATTTTTGTGTACACTTCACCACGTAACAAGTGATTTCTGCACACCCTATTGAGCAACTACCTCTATTCCACCTAATACATACTAGTCGAATCACACTGGGATTTCAATTAGCCTATTGCCCCATCTCAACTCTCAAGTCTTCCCCACTTCTTTATGTCAATGGACTTATAAACATGAAGAAATAGATGTTTCCTCTCAAGTATTGCATCCTCGTGTTTGAGTTATCTAAGCCTTGATAGACTTCGCTCCCTTGAAGGCTTCCCACCGTATTGCTTTCTCATTTACATGCTTAATTTTTTTTAATTTGTTTTTCATGATGGGTTTCTCTCCTTTAAAGTATTCTAGCTTCTACTCCCCTAACTCCATGAGCCATTCAAAGTTCTTCCTTGCGATATCTTTTTTGCGATGTACTTCTACTCGTTTAGGCTTTCTCCTTTTCATAATGTCCATAGATGCTTCTACTCTTTTTTGTCATTCACATCTTCTCTTCTTTTTTTTTTTCCTTTGTTTTTCACCCAATGTCCATGCATGCCCTAGAGGGCTCTATTTTTTCCTATCTCACATCTCTTCTTTTACTCCCCTATGCGCTCACTCCCCCTATTTATCCTCAACGTGTCCTCACCATTGTTTCTTTCTTCTCTTTGATTCTTGATCATCATCTACTTTCCCTCCACGGACTCTCCCTTCAATAGCCCAAACTCGCCCAAACTCAAACAAGGGGAACTCCTCTATATAATCCTCACACGAAGGTCATTCCAACCATCACCGCCCTAATCACAACATCACATTATATATCTAGCCCTGTCTTTCAGACCACAATTTTGCCTAAATGACACAATTGCTAAGGGGTGAGATGGTAATCTACCCTACCAATCTCCTTGTCAATATCATATACTCTCTGATACTCTAGCTATTGAAGTTTACTTTGATTCGCTCCGAGCTAATTTTCTGTTTCCTCTTCACCCTCTCATTGTTGAAATCATCTATAATTATGGTATCACCCTAAGCCAATTGGTATCCACATTCCATTACCATCTCTTAATATATGTTTGTTCATGATTCCAACGAGTCGAAGATCATCTAGTATGTTTTCCATCCTTTCGATCAATATGCCTTTCACTAATACTTGATTTCCCTCTATTTGGAAGGTTAAGCGACCACCCAAGACATGAGTTGGAATATCTGCAATAATAGATGCAAGTTTATGTTCTCTACCTGCATGAGTACAATTGTAATCCTAAGAAAGTCCATCAAGTGAATGATGGATCCCTTCTAAGTACTCCCTAATTATCCTTTGTTATCCATTCTCTTCCTCTTTGCTCTATTTTTGTTATCTTATTTTTATTTACAGATCACCCTAATAATCACTTGATGTTTTTTCTTACTATGGTGAAACTATAGACCCTTCCATTCAATAGCTTATATTTACCACTACCTCTCAACTCTCTAATGTGCCCATTGAAAAGAAATGTCTCTTCAACATTAAGGCAAGTTTTGTCACTAACCAAACAGAATAAAGGGAAGGCTTTGGATTCCTAAACTAACTTATCACCATCAAGGTCAATGTCAATAACACATGTCCCCCATATTAGTCCGTTTGAGATATATTCTCAAAATTAGCTGCAAAATGTTGTTTGAGCTTTATCTCTCGTTGCGAACAATATCACCGGAAGGTTTTTCTCTCATAGTATCTCATATGATTGTCCTATTGTTTCCTACCAAATTCTATTTTTGCTATTTTACAACTCCGTATGAAACTTAGGAAATATTCCAACCATTCTCCACCATCCATGAGGAGAAGAAGAAATTACAAAGTTGTCACACCCCTTCACTTTGCTTTTGAACAATTGAAGCAAAACATGAAAGAGTTGGAAAAATTTCGCCAACAAAGCGTCTATGATACTAAATTCACAGACGATAGGATTTATACCCTAAAGGAATAGAAGGAAAACAATGGCTTCAAAGTGGCCATCAATCTCCATGCCACTTCCCACCTTTTTAAGTTGATTGCCAATTCAAGTAGCATGCCAACTTGCTAAAAAAAAAAAAAAAGAGCTTGCCACCCATGTAGGTCAATTTGAATTTGGCTTGATAGTGAAAGAATGGTTTAAAACTACCTGGGGGAAGGTGATGAAGCCTTTCTCATTGGCCAATTGGAATGTAATAGGCCATCTACAAGAAGCTCAATCACCGATATCCGACTGTAACACAATCAATGAAAGCTTCAATTCCATCCCCATTTAAAACTAATACAACTTACTAAGTTAATTTTAAATTACAATGCTAGTCCAATCCAAATTATATGGATGGGTGGCTTGCGTGACCTCATATATGGGATTATATATGCCCAATCGCCCCAAGTATTGTAATACATGAGTCAGGCTTGGGCTGGTCTATATTATTACCATCTCACAAATGTCATTTCTTTAAATGTATGGGTGCCTCACTTGTGATCAGGTGATCTTATCTATTACTCCGTATATATTTACAATAAAAGAAGTTATTAAAATTTCATTATGATTGGTGGATTAGTAATTCTTTTTTCTTTTTTTTAAGGAATGGTGGATTAGTAATTCTATGTGGCATTTTTCATTGGTTAATTAAACTATATATATATATATATATATATATATATATATATATATATATATATATATATATATGGTGTACATTAGGTAAATCTCACCTTCTAACCCAATACATGTTTTTAATTATATATATATATAGTATGTAAGTTAATTAAAAGTTATTATTTTATTCACGAAACTCAAACATAAAATTTTTGTTGAAAAAAAATGTAGTGATTGGGCTAAGTTTAGCCATTCATACTATAATAATATCATTATAAATTCCAATCAAAGTAACCATTAAATTTTTGGAATAATACTATTATATGTAATTATTTGAAAAAAAAATTAAAAATAATTTAATATAAAAAACTACAAACCTAATTATACTATATTGTATTCATCTGCAACCACAAGTCATCTTGCTCAAATACACACACACATAAAAATTTATTTAATCATAATATATTATTTATAATAAATCCATTTAACCATAATAAACTAATCAGATCATAGATTGCTCATGAATTAAAGTGACGCTAATGTGGTTGATGCTGATAAGATACAGAGTAATAAATTGATTGCAATTATATAAGATTTATGTTTATGAATGTGTTATATCTATATATATTATCACCCATTGTAAAAATTAAGGCAAACATACTTACACAAAAGTGAGAAGTTCTCCTCTCCTTGGATGTTCTCTTTCTCCATTTGCACCCTTTTTCAGAATTTACATTCTCCCCATCACTATATTCTTCGGTGAGTATACGCTCATAGCTTTGTTGTGCATTTCTTTTGTGAAATAGTTCGTGAAATGACGATCTTACCCTTCTAGTCCATCTCCATTTCTGTCAATGTGCATTAATTAATTACTTAATATTCAATTAAGGTTTCAATTATTTCCAGAATTAAAAAAAAAAATAAAAAATTACCTTTTGTTGTTTATGACTTGATTTCTTGGTAGTCTTGAATTCCGATGGCGGTGGATTATGGTTGGCATGTCTCAATTCCTGGGCATATGAAAGGAGGCGTGCACGGCGATTGAGTGGTTTTAGTGTTCTTTGATTAGATTTAGGGCGTGATGGGATGGGATCTTTTCTACATTGTGAATTGGGTTTTGATGATGATGATTCGATGTAATTTGTGATGATGACCTCTTTCATATTACAACTACAACTTCACTTCACTCACTTCTCTTTCTCTACATGAATATAGCTTTCTTATAATAACCATCTACACTATTTAATTTTCATCAGATCCTACAAATGTTATTTTAAGTTTTACTTAATTTAAAAAGTCAAGTCTCATATTTTCCAATTGATCCATAGAATAAGAACAAAAAAACAAAACAAAAAAAATATTTTATAGTGAGTAGATGATAGAAAAATAGGGATAGTTTCTCATATAAACAAAATTATATATATTCTTTTCTTTATTTGTGAAACTTGTAGTCATCTTCACAAATTACACTAAGAGGGTATTGTTAAAAATTAAAATTTTAATTTTAAAGAATCATGATACTCCATTCATTTGTCTACATAACTCATTCAAATTTCTAACAACTATTATTTCATCTCTTATAATACTATTGGCTTGAAAAAAACAAAAAAAAAAAAAACAATGATTTAAAAATTGTCGAAATTGAAGGTCCTCAGCTCCCAAGTGGAAGACCTTCCTCTGGAGAATAATGTATTCCTCTGGAGAGATTCTGATTCTGTCCTCCAAGTGGAGGACCTTCCTCTGGAGAATAATGTATTCCTCTGGAGAGATTCTGAATTTATACCAAAGAAGGGAAGAGGTGAATACATTGAAGACACCATTTTTTTGGGTAGAGGTGAATACATTGAAGACACCATCCTCTGGTTTCTCCTCCGTTTAACGGTCTTTTTTTTGGTAAATTTACAGGGGTCTTTCTCTCCGTCCGTTTAACGGTCCGGGGTCCACCCATGTTCATCACCATTTTTTTTTTGGTAAATTTACAGGGTCTTTCTCTCCGTCCGAGGGTCTTTCTCTCCGTCCGTTTAACGGTCCGGGGTCCACCCATGGGAGCTGGCCCAGGGGGAATCGTCACTTGTGGGAATTGAACCCGGGTTCTCCCAAAATTCCTCCCCACAAAGAGAGCTCACTTGCCACTTGAGTTACCCCGCTGGGTTACATTGAAGACACCATGCATGCATTGGTTTCTTGTGAGTTTTGACAACAGGTTTGGCGTACATGCATGGGAGGCATATATTGGATTAGGATGACTTGCAAATGCTGGCAGCTGTTCTATATCAACTTTGGCAAGCTAGCTAGGAACGTGGCAGTTTGGGAGGCTAATATATATGTCATTTCAATTCCTAGCACGGTTTGGATCAACGTACGTAACAGTGTGTTTTTACTTTTTACATGGAGGGCGGTGGGTCTGATCTAGTACACGCGGCTGCTGCAACTCCGGGAAGGCGTCATTTGGATTGGTGCTATATAAAAATATAAAAATCGATAGTATTATATTTTGGTCATACAAATTAAGTTCATAATGAAAAAAAAAAAAAGAAGGAATGACAATATAATGTAAAAATAAAAAATGCTCTCTATTTCTATTTCGTTTTATTAGAAAAAGATTATATGGGTAAAAGATGTTTGAGAAGTGACTATAAGTTTTATTTGATAACACTAAATTAATTAATAAAAAATTATTATAAGAAAATTAAGAAAATCTATTTTTTTTAAGCAAAGCTGAAAAATTTCATTAAGACAAATGAAAGATGGAGGGACAGTGTCCCAATAACGATAACGATAATGATAATAAAAAAAAAAATAAATAAATAAATAAAGATAAAAGGTATTATTAGACGGGTAAAATTGTCTTTACACTAAAAATTTGTCTCTCTTGAGCACCGAATTGCAATTCATGGGGGTACTCCCAGTGCCGGATTTTAGGGCGTGCAAGATGTGCAACAGCACAGGGCCCCAAAATTTTGGAGGCCCCTAGTCCAACCCTGGCCCAATAGTTAGTATATGTATTTGTAATTATATTGGCTCAAAATTATGTTTTCATGACTGATCTAAATTTTACTAAGTATTATTCAAAAAAAATTCTACTCCGTAATATTCACGCGAATCACTTTTCTTCGATTTGCAGTTTATTTATACTTTGATAGGGCCTCACTTATTTACCAGCACAGAGCCACGCAAATAAAAAAAAAACCCGTCCTGGACCGTACCCCATGAATTGCAATTCAACATTTGGAGAGAATTGCAATTCGGTGGAATTGCAATTTCCTCCAACCAAACGGCATAATTTTGGCATCCACGGAATTGCAATTCAACTACATCCAAATTACATCCAACCAAACACCCCCTAAAAGATAGTAGAAAGAATAAAAGATGGTGACAAGTAAAAAAAATGGTAATGAATGTAGCATGGTGAAAAGTAAAAGAAGATGACAATGAATATAGTCATAGTGATACTGATAGATAGATAAGTAAGTACATAAATGTGAGGATGTGGTAGAAATGTTATGGTAGTGGTAGAGATATATAGTTAAGTAGATGAATAAAAAATAGAAAAAGAAAAAGGATTATCTAGATTTTTGAAAAATTGAAAAGACGCTTCGTGTTTTTAAAATGAAAAATTGTGTAAATAAAAATATTTTCTTTCTCCCATTAGTAAACAAGCCCTATTATTTTACACTTAGTAAACTAAAAGAAATTGCATAGGCTCAAATAGTTATGATAAACTATAACTAGAACCAATCATTTTACTTGAGGGATCGGAGACCGCAATTGGCAAAGGGAAAATGGTCAAATAGACCCTTAAACTTTACTCAAAAGTATAATTAGATCACTAAACTTTAAAAAAAAAATTAAACATTCAAACTTGTCAAAATGAGTCAATTAAGTCTGATTAGGTTACAAGTAAAATTATAGGCATTGGCCACTGTTCACGGTCGATTAAAAAATTTAATTTCCAATAGCCTTCTCTGGTCTTCTCCATCGGAGAAGACGATCGGTGACAACCGACCAGTCGCCTTCTCTGGTGGAGAAGATGACTAGATATGCTCATCTGCTCTAGTGAAGAAGACGACATGTCATGATCCCCATTTTTATAAAATAAAAAGAGTCGTCAAAATTTTTTAATCTCTGGAATTATCATTGGAATTGTCGCCGGAATCTTGATGACCGGTTATTTCAGGTGAATTATTGGTTATTGAACTTAGATGTGCTTAAATGATAAGTTTGAGAATTTAATTACATTTTATTTAAGTTTAGGGACGTAATTGCACTTTCGAATAAAGTTCAAATGTCCTATTTTAACCTTTTACCATTGACACAAATATTTGTCTCCATAGTTGGTATGATTGGCATATGAAAAGGGGTTAGAGCAACTCCAACAAAGATGACAAAACACCAAAACGGCATAAAAATGGTGTGAATGTTCCCCAACCAACGTGCCAAATCACCATATTTTTGTCGCACCATGAATAATGCAGCGCCATATTTGGCGCTGCACTATTCATCCGCACCAAAATTTGGTGTACTTTATTTCCTATTTTACCCCCAGCTTTTATTTGTAATTCCTTTTATGTCCTTGGTTAAGTTTTACTATTTTTGTATATTTTGTTAAATTGTTAAATATAAATTTTATATTATGGAAAAAATTAAAACAAGATTAATATTGAATAATAATTTAATTAAAAATATTACATAAAATATAATTAAAGTTTAATTTATTAAATTGCAGCTATATGTTATATTAAAATAATAAAATATAAATATAAACTTTTAATTTAGGGAAAATCACACTTTTGGTCCCCCAATTGTTACCCGATCTGCAATGTTGTCCCCCATTGTTAATTTTAGTTAATTGGGTCCTTAATAGTTTTAAACCTTAGTCAATTTCGTCCTCCGGTCAGATTTCTCACTAACTAGGGTTAAAACCATGGGCAATTTGGTAAATTCGCAACACCACTCAATTTTACCCCAATTTCCTCCTTCTTGGCGACTCTGGCGGAGAAGACAATGGGGATATTACCAGCTGCATCGACTCTGGCGGAGAAGACAATGGGGATATTACCAGCTGCATCTGCTCGGAGAAGTCGCCGCCGGTGTAATTCCACGATCCGTTCAGTGGGTATGGTCTACAGCGAATTATGACCGGCAGAGGCAAGGGCAGTGCTGCTGCGGCGTTGTGGTGCACTGAGGTCTCATATTTGTCAGGACGAGCGGCGTTGTGGTGCACTGAGGTCTCATATTTGTCAGGACGAAGAGGCGAAATCGAAGAAAAAAGAGAGCTCCTATATAGTACAGGAGGTTATTAATGCGTGGCCGCCGCTGGTGACGGCTTCTCAAGGACGGGTACATGCATTGCCTTCTCGATTCAATGACTTGGTTCTGGATAATTGGAAGAAAGAGAACAGTAAAGCTACTACTTTAAGGGAATTGATTTTTGGACCTGGGTTCAATCCATATAAAGAAAAATCTGTTTGAAGAAGGGTGAGATTCGCAATGAAGTTGGGAATAAGAAGAGCATTGATGACGTCGTTCCGGACTCCTGGGCGTTGAATGAGCTATTATCCATGCTGTTAAATCTCTGTTCCATAATTTCATTCTTCAATGGAGGTAAGGACTTTGTATTATGTGCTACGCTTACATTAGCTTTGATTTTTCTATGGCATTCAATTGCATCCCTGCGAATTTTTGCTGTGAAATTTCTGGTTTTGGATTGAATATATCTGGCCCTTGGGTTCTGCTTTAGGTTAGAAGACTAGTATTCACCATTGAATTTAGCACATTACTGGAAACAAATTGTAATCTGTAAATTCTTCACTGAAGTCATAGCAAACCTCTTGGACACATATGATGACAATATATATTTAATTGATATAATGGGAACTTGTTATGATGACAATATATATTTAATTGATATAATGGGAACTTGTTGGTTTTGTTAGTAAATTTTGATATTCAATTTGATATATGTAATCTTTGCAGTTGTATGAAAGCCAGTAGTTAGACAGAATCATCAACATGTCACTGGCAGGTATAAACTATCAAGTTCCACTTTAATCACCCAGTTCGTCGATCGCTAGCAACCACAGCGGCAATGCCGTCACCATAGATTCCGGCGTGAGTGACAAATCTAAAAAGCAATACAGGAGGAAGGAGGAAATTAGGGTAAAATTGAGTGGTGTTGTGAATTTACCAAATTGCCCATGGTTTTAACACTAGTTAGTGAGAAATCTGACCGGAGGACTACATTGACTAAGGTTTAAGACTATTAGGGACCCAATTAACTAAAATTGACAATGGGGGACAACATTGCAGATCGGGCAACAATTGGGGGACCAAAAGTGCGATTTTCCCTTTAATTTATGAATAAATATTCCTAATTTAGTGTAGGAATAAAATTTTGTGTAATGCGTTGGAGATGAAAATTTTGATGTAAGAATATGCTGGAAATATACCATTTGGTGTAAAATTTGGTGCAGAATTTAGTATAGAGCGGTTGGAGATGGTCTTAGGGACAAATTGGATCTTAGTTTGGACAAAAATTTAAAAAATGACATATTTTAAAAGAAAAATAATACTCTGTAGTTTTTAGTTATTTTGGAATACTACTGGCTTTATTACAATACAGTATCTGTTCATAACTACTTTCTCAACATATTGAAGCACAAAGCATCAATACACTCACAATTTCACATGTGAGGGAGCAACTTGGTACCACTGGACCACAAGGTCCTTGGCATAGTTTTTAATTCTTTAATTATATATGTATTGTAAAGAAAGAATTTTACTTTTGACCTTTTGACTATTATACATGTATCAAATTTAGTTCTTAACTATTACTACCTTCGTCCCAAAATGGTTGTCTGGTTCGTTTAACGAGGCTTGACTGAAGTAATTTTTAATCCAATTTTTCATAATATTAAGTTTAGCATTAATATATAAATTTTATATATTTAGAAACTACATTAAAAGTACTATTAAACACAAAAAATTAAATTTAAAAATAAAAAAAAATTACTAAAGAAAATAAGTAAAGAAGAAAGAGTTGGTTTGACCAATGAATAGTAAATAGGACAGGTAAAATGGGACAGAGGGAGTACTAATATTTTCAAATTATATGCATGACTATGTAATTTGTATCACATTTGATCATTGACTATTAATATTTTCAAATTAGGTGCTTGACTTTGTAATTTGCATCACATTTGATCCTATCGTCCAATTTTCACACCAACTATTAACGGAATTTCAACGAGAAAAATAATTTTTTGTGGCAATAGTTAGTCGAAAATACTCTTCTAATTAGAACATTTTTCTTGTTGAAATTTCGGCAATAGTTGGCCGAAAACTTCACCAGAAAATTGGACAACATATTTTGCATATTGAGTGTATATTATCAAATTAAATTATAGTTGAATTAGAATAATACTTTAACTGTGCGGTAATGAACTAATGAAAGTATAGTGTATCTAAAATAAAATTGAGTAACATGTCTCATATATTGAGTGCACATTGTCAAATGAAAGTGTACTTGAATTAAAGTGATATTTTAGTTGTATTGTAATGAAATTACAATGTGTATAAAATGAAACTGAATAACATATATGCCTCACATATTAAGCGTATATTATCAAATGAAACTATAGTTATATCAAAGTGATACTTCAGTAATGTTGTAATGAAACTACACTTTTTTTTTGAAAACAATGAAACTACACTTTATATAAAATGAATCTGAATAACAAGTTTCAAATATTTGAGTGTATATTGTCCAATGAAACCGTAGTTGAATTAGGATTATACTTTAGTGGTTTTGTAACAAAACTACAGTGTATAAAATTAAATTCAATAATAAGTCTCACATATTGAGTGCAAATGTCAAATGAAATTTTAGTTAAATCAAAATAATACTTTAGTTATGTTATAACAAAACTACATTGTATATAAAATTAAACTGAGTACACCATAAAAAATAATTAGTTGGACGGAACGGCCGAACGGATGTCGTTTCTTTTAATTAAAAGAGACAACATGATTTTGAATCATAGCTCACACAACTGTGTGGACTATAATCCACGGTAAAATTTTCCATTACATAATTAAAGGAGTAAAATCATTATTTTCCATATTTCAAATCTTACTATAAAACTACCAAATCAAAAAACAAACGAACTTTACAAGTCCAAAAGTTTTTGAATAAGTTTATTGTCATACCTTCTCATCGTGAGACACGTGATACTTTTTAGTTAAAATATATTACGGAGTACGTTCTCATCGTGAGACACGTGATACTTTTTAGAGTTTATTACTGAAATGGTCTCTCGACTATTGTGAAATTACCAATTTGGTCCTCGACAATTTTTCTTGCCCAATTAGGTCCCTCGACTTTGAAAAATTTAACCAATTTGGTCCTCCATTTATTTTACCTTTTGATTTCCGTTAAATCGGGACCAAATTGGTAATTTCAACATAGTCAAGGGACCATTTCAGTCAAAATTAATTACCGAAATGGTCCCTTGACTATAACAAAATTACCAATTTGATCCCAATTTAACAGTTGTTTAACACCAAAATAAACAGAGGACCAAATTGGTTAAATTTTTCAAAGTCGAGGGACCTAATTGGGCAAAAAAAATTGTCGATGACCAAATTGATAATTTCGCAATAGTCGAGTGACCATTTCGGTAATAAACTCTAAAAAATATTACTCCGTGCATTTTAATTCAAAAATATTACACATCTTCATGTAAGAAAGACGATCTCACACAAGACTTTCTAAAAGTTTTTAGGAAAAATGTCAAATAGGCCCTCGAACTTTAGCTGAAAAGTCAATTAGCTCCCTCAACTTTTTAAAAGTGCAATTACACCCATCAACAATTAGTTTTGATACAATGAAGCCCAAAAATTAACTTATGACCTGCTATCACAGGTCAAAAAAAATTTCGACAAAATAGTGATCGGCGAACCGGTCGCCGGTTACCAAGAAAGAAACGGGAAGGCGAACCACTAGTTCCCCTTCTCACCGGAGAAGGTGAACCAGTCCACTAGTTTGTCTTCTCCGGCAAGAAGGGGAACTGGTTTGCCTTCTCGCTATCTCCCAACAAGAAGGCGAACAAATGGTCTGGGTCGCCTTTCCTAGCGAGAAGGGGAACTAGGGGCTATTTGACCCTTTTTTCTCAAAATTGAGGGGACTAATTGACTTTTCAGTTAAAATTCGAAATTCTATTTAAACTTTTTCCAAAGTTTTTTGTTAGAAGATTTTTTTGAAGTTATTTTAACACCAACACAATAATGAGGATAGGGTTGCTTAGGATGCTGGGGGGAGGGGACCAAATTGAAGTCAAAATGGTCTGCCATTCTTTAAAGGGTCTGACTCCTCGTCAAAAGAATAAAACCTGTAACCAAACTCTCATTATTATTGATTTTTCCCCCCAAAGAAATCATAGAAAACATTAGACCCCTTCACAGTAAAAGAGAGAGAGAGAGAGAAAGAAGTAAACAAAGTGAGGAAGAGAACAAGAAATCAGAGGTCCAGCATATCTTTATCTCTCTGCTTTCTCTCCTTTTCATGAACTCAAAGCTCTCACCCCACCCCCACCCCCACACCCCCTGGCTACCAAAAATAAAAAAGGCAAAGTGAATGAGTGACCCCTTGGTGGATAGATGGATCCATTCACTAAAATATAAGCACTTTTCATAACTTCTCACAAAAAGAAACAAGAATACAATGAAAAAACCCAAAATCTATTCAACAAACCTACCTATATGCTGTACAATAATAGCATTATTTATGCTCCCACCCACCCACCCCCCACCCCCCCAATCCTTTCTTTCCTAAACTTTCTTTTTGGGAATCAACTTGCTTTTCTTCCCACCATGCCTATTTTTTCAAATCTTCACATTCCTCAGTCAACAAAAAATTTTACTCCATAACAGGGAAGAATAAAAAAACCAATCTTCCTTACCCTCTCCATGGAATTTGCAGGTAACTAGTCTTCCCCAACTGTGGCTAATTGACAAAATTCTGCCACAAGTGAACCCTTATCTTTGCCAAATCATCTGAGCAGAAGCTCCACCAACCAGTGTTGTGGGGTTCTAGCATGGATTCCAGAATCGATCAATAATCTCCATGGTTAAGTCCATTTGGCTTCACTTGTTCTCTTCACGGTCACCTGTCTTCGACGAAGATCCTCCCTATGAAATCCCGGAACCTCCTTGAATACATCTTCGGGTCAACAGCTGAGATTGAGGCGGGATCGGCTTGCAAGGACTTGTAAACATGCTCCAGTTTCTTGCTAATATCATAGTCTTGGAGAATGTCGATGATCCCAAAGTAAAGGACAACTTCATAGGTTTCAATGCCTCGGGAAGGGGCCAAATGACCAAACCGACCAGGGATGTACTGATCAAAATCACTCCGTCGAACCACTCGCTCTGCTCTCGCAGGCATGTTAGCGCCTAAATGGATCAACGGTTTCCTGATAAACATACACAGGATTCAATGTCAGAAAATTAAACTCAAACCATATGTTGGATTTAACATATAGACTTCAGCTAGTGATAACAAGTTAGTACGCCCAGAAAAACGTGACCACATGTATGCATGTGTGTGTGTGTGTATTACATGTATACATATTTGGAAAAAAATAAACTCTCCCAACTCAATAATTGGAACTTGTTAAGCAATGACCAAAAAAACAAGTTTCCGTCAAGTCAATATTATTAAGACATGTGCAAGGACCACCCCACTTCCAACCATAGTGTAACACACAACCTTGAGAATATTGAACTAATAAACCAAGCCACCAATTATTCCTACTATCTGGCTCAAATTCAACGGAAATAAATAACTAAACCAACAGACCATGAAGAATAACAAGGCTCAATCAATAATACATTTCTGGATTTTTAATATACAAGACAAGAAAATTAATAATTATGGCCATATGCCACCTTTCAAATAATTGGACTTAACTACAGTTGACATCCAATAAGTACAAAACAGTTCAAATTTCAGTTATATAATCTATAAGCAACTTATTCCAACTTCTTTGACATATTGACAACTAGATATGAATTGATGGATATGGGATAGGCCAAATAGAAAAAATAAGCTGAATATTGAGGGCAACATACCGGCCAGCTAAAATTCGATCCATGTCTTGTAGCTCTGCTTCAAGGAACCGATAGCCACGCATAAACTTTTCATTTTGAAAAGAATCACTCTTTCCTAAAAAGCAAGCGCAAGCACTTAGTCCATTTGTGCACCACAAGATTATGCGTGCTACTTACAACTAACTGTGACAACTAAGAATATTAACCTGTTCGCAAGAGGAATGGTGACAAGCCCATTTTGTCACCGGTTTTGTCATCACGGAAGTGGAGACCAACCAGGAGACTATAATCCATAATTCTCTCTGATTCCAAAAACTCACAATCCAGATCAATTTGTCTGTAAGATGAATCAGCATATTAGGAAAATGTGGAAAAGCTTACATAAAGACTGTTAACTGAAAAAAGGTGGAAGCCTCATACTAACTTTATTAGTTCTAGGTACCAGTTCTGCTGGAGGCGAAAAACAAAATTAAGATCAAGATCTTTAAGAGTAGTGGTTTCATCAATTTCTTCCTCAGGCTTATCTGTTGTGCGGCCATGAGAGGAACCTTTAAGGTCAAACCGCCTGTGTATTCGGTATTCCGAGCAGAACAAATTACCCATCACAATAAACCGCGTCTATAAAAATTAGATAAGATAAAATTAGACATAAAAACATTGGCAGCATACAGAAAGCATTCAATTCTTAGTACTGGCCACATACCTTCACGCCACCTACTGGTTTCACACAATGGACACCATAGAATTTTGTTACAAGGGAATTTTCATACCGACAAACGTGCTTATAATAACTTGGAAGCATCTTAATAAGCACCTGAAGCAATATATCACACAATTTCAGTGTCCCGTTAACTGCAGTAACTTAGAAAGTTTACATCAAAAAAAGCATGTTCAGAACAAGAATACAGCAAACATTTTACCCATGTCATCATCTTTGAAATTCATCCAGAATAAATGGTAGGCAACTAACCTTGACTTCAGATTTTTTCACAGTTTTGATCATAAATCTATCATCCTGAGTCAAATAAAAACTGCTTCCACTCTTCCCCGGAGATGAAAGCTCTCTCAGGGCATCATCTCCGCAGATGGCCATCATGTAATCTGCAGGATCGACCTGGAATAGCTCCCGCAAACGCCTACACATACCCAACAGGCAGGCAATTACCATATAGAATCTTCATTGGTTGACAACAAAATTGAATTATGGCATCAATTTATTATCAAAAAATTACAATGGTGTGAATGAACAAATAATCATGATGATAGAGAATTCAGCAAAATTTAATCTGCCTCCATGAAAATGGTCAATCAAAATCACAATAAAATCAATACCTAAACACTATTGGACAATAATCCTTCCACCGGAAGTCTACAGATTGGTGCGGGGGTGTAATTTTAGACCCTTCTGGCGGAAACCTAGTCCAGAACTTCTCCTTTGGATCAAAATCACTGTGTTTAAGGTCTCTCAATACCGAAGCATGCTTTCCAACAGAAAACCTACACAAATTTACCACCAAGCTAGTTCTAAGTAATGAAATAGCCAGAAAAGGCTTAAGACAAGAGCCATCAGGAATAATTCAACCTGTAAAACTTACCTAATGCCCAACTGGAGATTGAGCATCAACTCGTAGTTCTTATGCCCTTTTGATATTGTTTGCCCTGGCTTCTTTGCTTCCCCATTAAAACAAGGGTTTCTCCTAAACTGCCTGATCCCATCCCGGTCAAACTCAAACCTATCCCGGTAAAACATAGAGGCCTCTACCGTGTCAATAATGTCACAAGTAATATCCCCGGCCTCGCCATCAGATTCCCAGATACAAATCCTGGGCAAATTTCTCTCTGTCAAGCTCCTCCTTCCTCCGTCCATGGAGGATCTCGTCTTCCCATCATTCACTACCACTCCACAATTCTCATTCCCCATTAATGGAGCAGCTAACTTATGCCCAAATATGGCCTCAAAGCCCTCATCTTTAAAACTAAACTTGTGAAAATCGTTTTTAATATTGCAAGAACTTGTTCTACTATTACGTGCAGGGTAAAAAGTGCCATTCAAGACTTGAGTGTGATTAGGGTTTTTGTCATCTTTACACCAGCAGCCTATGTAGCAACTCCCATCCGGCCAAGTGAAAACCCCATGGCCTTTGGGAACCCCATTGTCCCAACTCCCATCGTATCGATTCCCATTAGCCCAAATCAAAATTCCCCTTCCGTGAATAACCCCATTCTTCCACTCCCCAGCATATTCATTCCCGTTTTGCCACACATACCTCCCTTGCCCATCTTGCAAGTTCCTCTTCCAATGCCCCTCGTAATAATCCCCATTGCAATACCGCTTTTGTCCGTACCCGTGTTTCCGATCCGCCAGCCACGACCCCTTGTACATATCCCCATCCGACCCGATGAATGTGCCCTTTCCGTCCATCCGACCCGACTTGAATTCGCCCTCGAAGGTCGCCCCGGACGGCCAGGAGAACTTTCCTTTCCCAGATGCTTTCCCTCTCTTCCATTCCCCTTCGTACATGCACCCATCCGCCCACAAGTACTTCCCGGATCCGTGAGGCACGTTGCCGGAGAAGTCCCCAATGTACAGATCGCCGTTGGAGAGGCGCTTTTCAACCGCGGCGGTAGTGGTGGGAGTGACTCTACGAGTTGTGGCGTGAGATTTGATCCTGGGGATGATAATAACAGACCTCGGCGTCGTCGTCGTGACTTCAAATACCTTCCCTCCTTCTTCTTCCGTCTCTTTCTCTTCCGAGTTTTCCTTTTTCGCAGCGGGCATTTCGCTGCCCTCCATTAACATCATCGAGTTTGGACACACCAAACCCTGAGGCATTCGCTACGGCGGAGACAAGGGTTGTAGTGAAGGTCTTCGGCGGCAGAAATTGTGGCACAATCTCTCAATTATCTCCGGAAACGGAGCCCCACAAAGCCCTGTTTCAGCTCCAGTAGCATTTCCGGCAGCTTTTTCCTTCTTCTTTCTTGCAATATTCGTCTCCAAGTGTTCCTCTCTCAAACAAAAAACACAAATATGTACATATACTATATATAGAGTGAGATAAGGTTCCGTGACAATCACAGTAGAACCCTTAAATATGAGGAATGACACCAGAGAGAGCAGAGAGAAGAGAGAAGAGAGAGAAATACAGAATACAAACAAAGAAATTGAAAAAAGCACAAATAAAAGGATGATGGATTGATGGGGCGGGGTGAGGTGATGTCGAATAAGTTTGAGTGAGAAGGACTTCATGTTTGCATTAATTACATTTTCTGCCCAAATATTTAGAGAAATGATAACTGTGAGTTCCCATTTTTTTTGAAAACCAAAGCAAATGCATTAATTCAAATCCAAACAAAGGGTGTTACAAATGATAGGGGAGGGTTTGTAAATCACTCTGAGCAATTAGACAAAAAAAGATTGCCTAGCTAATAGATGTGTTGCCTGGTTCGCAGATCGCTTAATACAAATTAAACTACAATGACCAAATAAACTCATTAAGTTTTTAATATCTGCTAAGATTAAATGAAAAGAAGACTCTCCATTCCTTGAATTGTAGCTGTTAACAACTTGTTGAGAGTCAGTCTCAATTATGATGTTGCCAATTGTAATAGATTTGAGCCAAGTTAGAGATTCACGTATGGCCCTTCCTTCTGCCTCTTTGGATGTAAACAAGCCTCTCCAGTGAGCTCGCCTAGCTGCCACAAATGCCCTTGATCATTTCTTAAAACACAACCAAACCCCATGGGCCCATGTAGCCTTCCTAATCATTTATAGTTGCATCTACATTCAGCTTCATGAATCCATGCTGCGGCTTGTACCAATGATCCTTCGACACAACAATTTTTTTTTATTATGGAGATCGTCTATAGTCATTGTTTTCCAGGCTGAGTAGAAGTTCTGCGTCTTGATTATCATATTATCAGTCAAACTCTATGGTTTAATTCTTCCAGACAATATTGTTCCTTAAGTTCCAAAGATTTCAGCATACCATAGATAAAGTACAAAATATGTCAATAGATTGAATGTCCAAAGCATTGCTCAACCATATTTGGAAGTTGTCCACGCTATATAGAAGAGAATGAAAATGTAGATAATTCCAGCAGGAATTGGCGTAATCACATTCAACAAGAAGATGTAGGATAAACTCCTTGACATTACTGTAGAGACTACAATTTGCATTGCAGTCAACTTGTTTTTGCCTCAAATTACACACACACATGTGTGTGTGTGTATGTATATGTGCATATACATATATACATATATACACATATAATATATATACACATATATATATGTACATATATACATATATGCACATATACATATATACATATATGCACATATACATATATGCACATATACATACATACATATATATATATATATATATACATATATATATATATATATATATGTATGTATGTATGTATATATGTATATATACATATATGCACGCGCGCATATATGTATATATACATATATACATACATACATATATATATATATATGTATATGTATATATATATATGTATATAGGTATATATATATATATGTATATACGTATATATGTATATATATGTATGTATGTATATATGTAGATATATGTATATATATGTATGTATATATATATGTAGATATATGTACATATATATACATATATATACATATATATACATATATACATACATACATATATATATATATACATATATGCGCTGCGCGTGCGCGCGCACACACACATATATATATGTGTGTGTGTGTGTATGAAATCATTTTATAATATTTGAATAAACGGCAAGTGATGAAAAAGAAAATGTTAAACGCAAGTATTGTCATAGGGAATATACTATTAGGTCACACAAGTATGAAGCATCAACTTTAAATCGTCATATAAATATTTGCAAGCAAGAGCCCCAATATGATGATATAGGTAGTATGCTTATTGACCATGACGGGAAGTTGCGTGCTAAAAAATTGATCATAATAAAGTTCATGAGATGACTGACTAGTATGTTCATAATTTATCATGATCTCCCATATTCTTGGGTGGAGTATACTTGGGCTGAGAGTTTCATAAGTATTTGTATTATGATTACAAGTTCATATGTAGAAATACAACTGTAGCATATGCTTACATTTTTATGAGAGGAAAAAAGGCAAATTGAAGAATGTGTTGTCAAGAATTTCTAGTAGAATTTGTTTGACTTCAGATCTTTGGATGACATGCACAAATGAGGGATACATTTGTTTGATTGCCCATTATATTGATAATAATTGGAAGTTAAATAGTAAAATATTAGCATTTTATGTTATGCCTCCCCGCATGATGGCCGTGAGTTAGCTAAAAAGTTTCTTATTTGTTTGAAAGATTAGGGTGTAGAGAATTTTTTTTCTATTATTTTGGATAATGCTTTTGCTAATGATAGTATGCAAAACATTTTGAGGGAACAACTTTGTTTACAAAACGATTTATTATGTACTTGTGAATTTTTCCATGTTAGATGTTCTGCACATATCTTGAATCTTATTGTACAAAATGGGTTGAAAGTAATTGGTGATTCTTTTGTACAAAAATCGGGAGAGTGTGAGGTATATTAAAGCGTTGGATGGAAGAATGAAAGTGTTTGAAAATTGTTTTGAAAAAGTAAGTATTCAACTTAAACTTGGTTTATCTTTAGATGTGCCTACTAGATAGAATTCTATTTATAAAATGTTTGATAGTGCTATCAAGTATCGGTATGCTTTTAGTAGTTTTCAATTACTTGATACAAATTATAAACATTCTCCTCCACATGAAGAGTGGGTTAGGACATAAAAGATTTGTAACTTTTTAATGCCTTTTAATGAAATAACCAAATTGTTTTCTGGTTTAACTTATCTCACATCTAACTTATATTTCTGACAAGTTTGAAAAATTGAATATTTATTGACAAGAAATATGGAGAGTGAAGATTTGATGACTAGAGAGATGGCTTGTAGAATGCGTATCAAGTTAGACAAATATTGGGAGCAATTTAGTGTTATTCTAGTAATGGGAGCAGTCTTTGATCTATGAACGAAATTTAAACTTTCAGAGTTTTGTTACAAAAGGTTGAATAAAAAACTTACAAACAAAAGTGAAAGTAAGTTGTATATGCTCTTTGAAGCATATAAAGCTGCATCTAACTGCGACTAGTAATTCGACTGTAATTACTAGTCCATATGAAAATGTTGTAGCAAAGGAAGCAAGTGATGACTTGTATGTAAGTATTTAATCTTTGTGTGATTTTTTGAGTTACTTTCTTAATTCTTATTCTAATATTTTTAAAATTCTTATTGATGTATATGATTATTTACTTGAATATTGTGTTCAAGGTAATATGCAAAATGGTAAATCTACTTAAGATATGTATTTAGATGAGCCAACGATGGATATGAAGTTATATGTTAGTTTGGATATCTTAAACTATTGGAAGGATGATAAGTATCGCTTTGGTGAGTTAAGATACATGACAAAATAATTCTAGGACAAAACGGAAATGTTTTGAAAAAAAAAAGTAAATTGATACCTATAAATCTGTAACAAAAAATCGAATAAATTTTAACTTCAACTTGAAGTGTAAGTAATAACACAATAGAGCTAACTTAAGCTTTAAGTGTAAGTAATAGCACAATAGAACTACTTAGCAGTGTATTCCTAATACATTTAGGCGTGAAATTGTCTACCTTTTACAATTTAAAATTTATTTTAATTTTAATTTTATTATATTTGTTTAGATTTAATTCTTTGATATCTATTTAAAATTATACTTTTAGAGTTTAGTATTTATTATTTGCTTTAAGAGTGTACCTAACAATAATAATAAGTAAACCAAACAACAATGTTAAATCAAATGTACCTAACGCTAATTGCGCTAAATATAAAAATTAATTGTACTCAAAATTCACGTTTTAAACTTTATGGTTCAATTTTTTCATAATTCACCTTTTACTGTATAAGATTTTATTTTATTATTTCTTTGAATTTAATTTAATAGATTTATCAACAGAAACACTTTATAGATCAAGTTATTTACAAAAATATCACCACATTTTTTTTTTAATATTTACTTCTGATTCTGTTAAATAATGGACAACTCTATTTCGTACCACCAAGTTCAAAGATCATATAACCACATGGAAGAACAATAATATCAGAATATCAGAATATGTAATAACCAAATTTTGCCTACTTATACTCAAATTGACAAAACAAAATAAATAAAAAAATAAAAATAAAAATAAAAACTCAAATTGAAATATAAATCTAAGGTTGATTTTTTTTCTTTTGTCTGTGAAATAAAATATTTATCATATAACTACGGCAGATACTACTACTATTATTATTATTATTATTCTAAACATCACTGTAATAGAATGTATAACTAATTTCATACAATTTAAACACTTACAGGAATTGACAAAGCTAACTGGGCAAGTCAAGATCAATTTAGTAATTCGTGTGGTAGCTAGCAAAAATACAAAAGAAAAATTCTATATTGCAGTGATTATGCTGGTATACAAACTTTGGCAACACAATAAAACAAAAGTTCCATAGTTTTGGTATTGCCCACTAATTTGAGGGTCATAAATGTTGTGAGCAAGTGAAAGAATAATAGACAAAGTGAAAGAATGCCCCTTTATTATCTTAACACTTTAATCCCTGTAATTTACCCATACTGTTTCTCCCGATAATAGGGAAATTCAGTAAAAATGGTGTGAAGAAAAATAAGAAAACAAAAAATGGATAGGATACGTTCAACCTTACTCAGTCCAGCATCTGGTCAGATGGGATTTGACCAAAAATATCCGGACATGAATCCCACTTCCTTTGCTCCCTTGCTTCCCAATAACCACCTATGTACCGATACACATCACTACCTTTCTCCTTAGTAAACCACTGTGGCCTCCAACCTCGTTCTTGCATTCTACGAGCCTGCATTCCACAAATACAGTATAGTTTATGATATACAACAGATGCAGTATTCTACTTGCAAGACAGATTATCAACCACATAGAAGCATAAAGCAGAAATTTGGACCAACTATTCAATTACTCTTCTACCATAACATAGTACTCTCCCCCTTTGCCCCATAATACTATCCATTCTATTATGGTATGTTCCTTAAAAATACAACTGTCCTCTGTAATAAATTCAATGGTTCTTGTAGGTTGATTTCCCCAACAATACCCCCATTTCCTATGTTGAAATAAATGGTAAATGAAAGACAACGCTTTTTATTTGAGGGCAAGGATGAAGCTATAGAATTTAATTAATTGTACAGAGTACATTATATTTTATATCATTATTTTTTTCCCAAGTATACTTTTGTGGAAGAAACAAATATTTAGATCTCAAGGCATAAAATTGTAAAAACTTGGAATATTTCAATAAAGACAGTTAAGGAGCCATTCTAAGTTTCCTTTTATTTTAGCTCGAAAATTGGAAAGAAGATATTTCCCAAAATGATGTCAAAGTTAGGATGGGTTGATGTTATAAGATCACACTACAAAAAAATTGAAATAAGAATTTCAAGGTGAAAGGAACTAAGGAAGAGCATATCTGATAGTAAAATTAACATCTCGCAACAGGGATCCTCAATTATGTATGCTCTAATCCATTGATAAGTTCAAATTGTTCCTCAATTATGTATGCTCTAATCCATTGATAAGTTCAAATTGTACCTGCCGTTGCCGCTGCTCCAGTCGCAGTTTTTCTGAGTTTGCCTTTTCATACTCTCCATTTTCCAAGCATCTCTGGTCAGGCCTTAGCCGAGAATCTGTTGGTGGCAACTTTTCCTGTCAATGACCCAAGCTGAAGTCAATCTCTTAAATTATAGATCAAGAAAGTGGAAAGGAGAACTTGGGAAACCACTATCAAGGTTATGCCTTAAGCACTCATGGGGTTTTAGATACAAGTATAATTCATTTTGTGGCTTCAAATTGTACATTGCAGAGAGGATAGAGTCTATTAGGGCCAAATACTTGTTCTACTTCATCTTTTTCTTTCAGTGTTCCAATTATACACATAACAGTTGTAAGATCTTTGGTTGTATTTGTTTGAAACAAAGCATAAAAATATTAATTAAAGCCGTCAACAATAAAATAAAATATAATATGTTACACTATAACTCACTCCTCCCAAGCATATTGTTACTTATGACTGTTTTCCATGTCAAATTGACCAAATTTTGACTTGAGTTTTAAGATAAATCAAAATTTTGAAAACACAAATTATAAGAAAATACATAGCAAGGATTACTTGTCTGAATAATAAAAAATTTCAGAAACTTAAAATTTAGTATGCCACAAAAAATGGTCAAAATTAGTTTTAACTGACCCTCAGGGACACTGGACACTGAACACTTGAAACATATAATCTGGATGTATAAGCACAATATGCATGTATACATTTATGCATCAGTTTACAATAGCTTAATAGAAGGAATTAACTATAGCATCTATGAAACTCAATATAAACCTTCTATGCTGCATTGCTGCTAGATGTATCTGAGCAAAACGAAAGGATTCAGCAGAGCAGATAAAACATCAACATCACAGAGATTGCATGAGTGGCATTACCACCAAAGGATTCCAATAGAAGACAGATAAGGTTACGAAAAGATGAATACACACCTTCAGACCAGGGGTGAGCTCATTCAAAGTAATGGCAAATCGTGTCAAATTATATCTAGTTGGATCTTTAGGAGGCTTGCTCCGTTTCCAAAGCAAATGAGCTTCTGAAAGAGAGTCAAATGAATTTCCTCTGGTGCAATCTCCATTCATATAGAACATGCTCTCATCCCATTTCCCAAATAAAGTAGCTACTGTCTTCCCACTCTTATCTTGGACAATTCCCTGTACCTGCACGAGTAAAACTACTTTAAGCATTCAACTTGAAAACCCAATAAGCCACCTCCCTTCACCCTAGCACTTCCTGCATATTTCCCTTAACTAAAGTAGACGAGTAAAACTAATATAAGCATTCAACTTGAAAAGTCAATAAGCCACAGTAATCTTTCAATCTCTATTTCATTATCAGCAAAACTAAGATAAATGGTCTGCTGATCTTACACATCATTCTAGAAGTTTGCATAACAATTCTACATAATAGTAAACACCATGAACCTAAACTGTTAGTTTGAGTGAGAACGAGAGAGGGAGAGAGAGTGTGAGAGGCACCTGATGGGGATTCCGATCTATAATAGACTGCTCCTTAAATTTCAATTTACATGAGTAGTTGCGATTCCCTTGGATACGCATCGTCCCATAGTGATCACAATATAGTTTTCCTAGAATTAAATTATATATGGATGTCGTTACCTGTAGCATTAGCAGGTCAATATTCAGAAGTCAAAAATGTAAATATGACAAAGATTGGAAGACTCAATCAACCATCTAAATTACCTTGCTCCATTGGAAAACTTCTCCATCATCAAATTCTAGAGTTAAAACACCAACAGGATCCAGCTGGATTGAGCGACCCCAAAATTTGCTTTTCAAATTGCTATCACCCCAAAACTTCCACCCTGTACCCTCACAATGGCATGCTATAATCATAGGGTGATGGCTTACCTGAACCAAAATAGAACCATTGCTTAGTGAGAAGCATATTCAATGTATAAGTGTATAACTAATAAGGAAAAGGAAACAACACCTTCATCTCTAGACCTGTGACAAGGACATCATAAATGCATGGGAATAAAGTTGCAGGTTATTGCCCATCTAAGAATCATTGCTAAAATTAAGTGCACCAGAGAGTAACGAAAGTTCTATTGCAATTTATTATTCCCATATTGAGGCATATTCCTAACAACCTCATGGTATTGACTATTGAGCTTTTTTCTCTAAAAAGTAATACAAAGTAATAATAATACAATAAAATAAAGAAAACAAACATCTCTGACCTCTAATATCTTATAAATATTAATATACTTAAAATGGCATTTTATGATGGCAATGAAAAATACATGGACAACAAATTCAAGCTGCATACAAATTAGATAAAATCAGAATCAGCTGAATGATTGAACAAAATTCAGTTCAACGAATGATCCAATGTAATTCAAAGGTAAGTCCATCAACAGATGGACAAAGAAGTTGCAACTGTAAGGTTAATGATTATGATAATAAGGTAATAATATGATAAAAATGAAACAGACACAATATTGGTGGATATTGCGACAAGTCGAATTCCACCCAAGAAGCATGCAAAGGTGGGGTCCTCCCAACTTGAAATCAACACTGAAATATCAACATTTGAAAACTGGTCTAACACACTAACTTGGAGACGACAGAAATGAACAAGTAGTTGAACCAGAATCACATGGAACTTGATTGGACTGAGATAAAATGGTAGAAAATTTTTGGGAAACTTTTAAAGCATATATAGTCACTTTGTGATTTTAAAGACCAATTAAAATGAGTTATAACCAGTTAACTGAAGGTGTTCTCTAGAATGCAATTTCTCTCCTTATCAATAAAAAATCTTACATTTCTATAAAAATTATGATTAATGGTAGTCATCTATTACCTGCAACTATATCATGATTTAAGAACAGAAGAATGAACTTTGAGATGAATCATCCAAATGTATAAATTAAGGCATAAACAGCATTAATTTAAGCAATAAAGTCACCTTCTCTGAGAAAAATCGGACACCTTTATCTGGATAGTCAGCCTCATAAGTTTCCCCTAATAATGGATTGAATGGCTTGCAAATTCTTCCTTCTGTAGAGGCATATGCAGATACAGCAAATGCTGCTACATTCAGAATCCTCAGGAGGCTGTTACCCTACCAGAAAACACAACAAATGATTAGGCACAGAAAAAGTCAAAGCGTACAAGTTGTGCCAATGCAGGATATAGATCTTATGATGTTAATAAATAAATACGCCATATCAAGTGAAAAAACATGAATACTAGATAATCACAAAGGTATTCCCATTTTGGGATACAATGACAAGCATGTTAATGCTTTATTTTGACACCCAAAGTAAAATTTAAAATCATAGCATATTGCATACTAAGGGGCAACAAGCAGGGTTGGAACCTTTGGAGTACTCCAGTGGATGTGTTAAGAAATAGAAAGTGTAATCTCACTTACTAGTTAGGAAACAGACACTGGTAAGAAATTTAGTGTCAAAGAAATTTCCTCAAGGACATAAGCATTCAAAGGATTCTATTTAAAGGTTTTACCCTTAAAGATTTTTGCATGATCATTACCAATTTGGCAAAGATCATTCATTTTGACAATACAATATGACACATCTATTTTGATACCATGAGAGTATTTTTCTTTCCATTTGTGTGGCAAATTTTCAAAATGATAGTCGCAGTATAAGTACGAATTCACTACTGTCAAGTAAGAAACCAAAATGTAACTTCTTTATATAATTTCTTGAGAGAAAAATGCCTAGTTTCTGAAGCTATAATTCTTCAAGACCACTTTGTATAATAATTGTTATTATTATAATAATTGTTATGTTATTTTTTTTATAAGACTAGTATCTCATAAAAGTTTATTGTCACACTAAGCAACAGATAAGTAAAGTCCGATACTATTTACCTATTTGATAGTAGCAAAAGCATAACCAAATAAAATTCAAGTATTTTAAACAAAATAAAGAATATCTAGGAATTAAGTACTAGATATGTTTCAGTGTGGCAAGAACGCAAGAAATTAAAATTTCACTTTGAACTGGTTGGTACAAAATGCTACATAAAAGAGAGGATAACAATTGATCAGTCTATTTTAAGCTTTTAATGATAGAGTGCTTTTCACAATTGACATAACCTTATTTTTGGATCAAGCACAGAGTAAGCATTTATGACTTCTCACTGGAATATTGATAATATACATTACTAGCTTTAATCTTAAAATTCCACCAACTTTCTCTGTTTTTAATCTTGCATAAATAACATAAATTTCTACACTTCAAGAAGAAACATGATCATGCATTATACTTTAATAATTATTTGATATTATTTAGTGCCAAAGGAACTTGACTGAATAACAAATTGAAATTCACCAGAAGATCTTGTTCTCATTCTTCTAATGCAAATTCCCTTCTCACTCCCAATAACGATTAATATGTTTTCCTCATATTCTACATTATACATAGCTAACCAAAAACCTCAATAAGTCAAATAGTATAGAAATTTCATAAAACCATGAACATCTATTTAATTCCTTTGAATAAGCATCCTCACAAAAAGCAGCCAATTAGGAACAGTTCACTTAAATCATCTGAAGTTGGTAGCAAAATGGCACAAACATTAGATTATAAATGAGTTGAACATATAGATCAGATGAATTTTTAAAGTAACTGAGTATTCAAAAAGAAGCGGAATCTCATTTCCTTACTCTTTTGCCCCATTCATAAGCACGATCCACAAGATATGAATATTCCAAGTCTTCAAAACTCTTTTGCAGCGAAGAAAGAGGTTCGTTAAAGTAGACAGGCAGGCAAACTTTTGTCAAGTCCTTCCCAATATTGTCTTTAATCATTGACCACAGACTCACTCCTTTCTCTTTCTCAACAGGATCTGGCAATTTCTTCCGACGCTTGATATAAGGAAACTTAGTTGAAGCAGACCTAATAATAGGGTCAACACTCTCATCTGATGCAAAAGCATATAGATCGTCATCTTCTGAAGAAAATGAGGATGTCCGACAATCAGAACCATTGCTTTTAAAAGAACTTGATGACAGAAAATCCCTGGTATCAAAAAAGGTGTTCTCTTCTTCATCTGTGTCTTCCTCTGCAGCATCAACCCTTTCGTTGTCATCTTCTGAGTCGCTCACACTAGCTTCTGAAGAAGGCATCCAAAGATATCAAAGTATAAACATAAAATTTGGTTTTAAGTACAAACAGGAGAAAATTTTCCAAATATTTTTGCAGTGCCAATAAAATATAACTGAAATATCACCCAATTCTAATAGGTCCATGAGACCAAGCCGAACTTACAGATCAACTTTATAATTTATCAGATAATTTTGAAGTACGGAAGATGTATGAAATTATGAATCCTTAAAATTTGCAAACAAAGGTAGAAATGAATCAACAATAACTTGGCTTATTTAGATAAGAAAGGAAAAACGAGTACACAAACATAGCTGATTCAGGCATACCACTGTATTTGTCCTGCCTCAATCTAACAGATGGTCCAGCCCCATTGATTTGCCTTTGGCTTTCATCAACCACTGTATTCTCCAAATCAACTTTTTCTGTCTACAAAGCGTAACATAAAATACTACATTAACAACTTTAGAAAAATAAAGCACCATAAACAAATGCATTCTGCAGATGGGAAAAGCTATATAAAGAACTAACACAACAAAGTACAAAGACATTAGTTCATAACAAAGGGGTTACTCAAAGTACAATACAAGATAAAATTAAATTAAGAAATAAGAATCACTACATAGGAGCAGGCCACTCAAGAAGCCAAAATGGTATCCAAGTTCCTTGGGAATCATATCCATTTATTTTAAAAAAAAAAAAAATTTAAATCAATAGTTCATTTTGGAAAATGGGGAAGGACATAATGCGGGTCAAGTAATAGGAAGGAAACTAAAAAATTGGATTATTTTCTAAAGAGCTCAGTTTTAGGTGAACAACCTAATATGCTAAGAGTCTCTAGTAAACAATAGGGATGTCAATCTTAGTCTGAAACCAATGGGCTAGCCCAAAGACCGAGAAGTTTTAGGATTAGGGCCAAAAAAAATTAGCACGTAAAAAAACAGCCAATAAGCCCAATGGCCCAAACAGCTAGCTCGATAGCCCGAGCCACATAAGGCTATTCTTTGTTTCAGAAATGATGCTGAACAAAACTTACATGAAGTTTATATGTAAGCTTATATTTAGTATTTTTTTAATTAAATTTGTAAATAAATATTAATAAATATATTACTCCGTACAAAATAAAAAAAAGTTATGAAAAATACAAAACTTTGTGTAATTATTACATTATAGTATAAATATATTACTTATTTTTAGTTAGAATTTAGAAATGGAGGTTTATATTGATTGAATGATGTAAAAGTTAATATTTATTAGTGTAAATCCGCTAATTTAAATTGAAAGTTTAGAATTTTAATTTGAAAATGTCAAAAGTTTTAGCTGAGCCCACCCAATAAGCCCAACAACCCGAGATTTTAGGGTTAGGGCCAAGAATTTTAAACCCGACCCAAAAAAAATGATAAGCACAAACCGATAAGCCCAACAACCCAATAGTGCTAGCCTGAAACCGAACGGGCTAGCCCGATTGATATCCCTAGTAAACAGAAATGAACTTACAATAGAAGCTTAAGCATAAAAACCATGTTAGTTTCCCTAGTCAAGGTTCATCCTAGAATGGTTACCAGATGAATGGTTACCAGCAATTGCAAGTTTATTGGTTACCAGATGAATGGTTACCAGCAATTGCAAGTTTATTACAGCATTAACAAGGACACAGACAATTCATTGCAGAAGAAACGCGAGAATTTTGAATTTATAGCAAATTGTTATGTACTAGTATTCATAATTGGTACCTCTAACAGGCGAAGTGTGTCAATGAGGAGCCAATGCTTCTGTTTTAGCAGAAACAATTGATTCTGCAGAGATGCAAACTCATCCCTCATAATCTGCTCACTGTCCTGGATGGCAGCCTCACTCACCCGCTCTTCCATCAGGCGCTTTCTTAACTTCTCTGTTGAAACAGAAATGTTATCCAATGGAGCCATTAACTCACTGTTGGAAAGTCTGGGGAACATATCCTTTACAGTTTGCAGTGCTTCTGTCCAAGCAATTCTATCTTCTCTGGTCTCAGCCCTCAAGTGCAGCCTCTTTGTTCCCGTGAAAATTGAAAACCTTTTGTCATCTGATCTGCTCTCACGGATTGATGAAACCTATAAGAAACTACTCAGATTGTAAAAGAGCTAATTGTATAAATTTCATACTATGTGCATTAGGTAAAATTAAAATGGCATTATGGAAAAAACCAAAACAAAATACTAGAATGTGTTCTCGCCAAATAGGCTTAGAGATGAAAAGCACATAACATGTATTGCAAGAGAAAGAAGCCACGACCAATTGATATCAAGTTGAGTTTGTATGCAAACAATGTTACAAACCAATTCACTGATTCTATTTCTTGATTCCAATTCTCAGCAGCACAATTGCTTGAAATATTTTCATTGCTTAAAAGCTATTATCCAAAATAGATATTTTTCCATGAAGAGTTGCATCCAAGTCCATATACAAAGTCAACTGCAACAAGCTGGAAACCATTATAAAGAATTGCATCAAGTAGTCACTTAAGATTACTCCATGTAAGCTCCATTAAGTTTGGCCAAATGATGGAGTAAATGAAGCAGATCCGCCATTGAATTATGCAAGCATGCCAATATTCTAGAATACAATGGAAAGAACATGTACTTACTAGATCCTTCAAACCAACAGACTATGAATGCACAAGGAAGCCTAGTTACTGGTATACAGTCATAAGGAATGTGACTATTGAGTTTTTAGACTTCACTATTATTTAATAACTTCCCATTGTGCTTTTGCCTATTGGGAAGTAATCAGATTGGGAACTTTTTCATTGCCACATCTTTGAACCTTGTTAAATTCAAGTTCAAGCATCTGCTACTCTTGTTCTATATCACCAAATAAGCTGATCTGTGTACTTATGCTACTAAAATCATACTGAATAAACTAACACAAAAAATAATGCAAAATGATCAAAAGAACAGCGCTATTTCTTATCAGCTAAAATCTCCATAAATAGAAGAATTCCAAATAGAATTAGAAAGGCAGATTCACACTTATGAATAACACAGTGTGCTTCAAAACGCAGTCAAAGACAAGAACGCAAAAGTAGTTGAACCTTGAGATGAACTTCGCCGAGAGGCTTTCGGCGTGGCTGTGAGGTATTAGAATTGCTATGCTTATGGGGACGGGATATTCTACGCAGTGACTCCTCGCCGATGACCTTCGAACCTTTCTCAGTTTCGGGACTGACGACGATCTTATCAGGCCCGTGGATCTTGTAGTAAGACAAAACTCCGTCCTGCAATACAAACCACCTCGGCCTCCATCCCTTGCCGTAGTTCACCCACTTGTACAAAATTCCCGAAATGCCATTACCGACTATCTCGTTGATCTTCACTTGCTGCTCTCTCTGGTGTTGCTGGCTATCCACTCCGCCGAACGTCAGCTGCGTCGCCTCCCTCATCGACGGCGGCCGCGACATAGACAACACCTTCGCCGAAGCCGAAGCCGACGACGAAGACTCGGTCAAATTCCGAGTATTAGAACTGGAATTGTTGTGATGATAGTGATTTTGACTGGTGGAGACTGTCCACGAATCGGAGGATCTGGAGGCAGCAGACGACGCCGGAGGCGGCATCGGCGGCGGAGACATGGCCAGCAGCGAGGAATCACGGTGGTTACTGTTAACGGTGGAAACGCAGCAGAAGGGATGCATAGCGTAGCATAACAAAAATTAAATATTCGACGGAAACGTATACTTTATGCTCCGGCGATAATATTCTCATTCTCGTGGAATTATACTCCGCGTTTTCATATTCCTTTCTTTGGGAAATCAGAGTACAATAATATAAGATGAAGCGAGGCGTCAACAAACTGGTGCCGGAGATCAAAACTGGCAAAAGAAATTTCCAGCGATGTATGGTGACGTGGCGGAGGAAAAGGAGAAAACGAGCACGAGAAGGAAAGACCCGGATATTTAGGGGTGCGTTTGGGTAGAACCGTAAAGGTATGAGAGTTTAAATATGGGGCGGTTGAAATGAGGAGTGACTTGGAAGACAGGCCGGCGGACGTGAGATGAGAGAGTGACGGGTGGGTGATCACTGCTTCGACACGTTTCGACAAAACAGTGGTAGAGAAACACGTGTCGTGAAAACAATGGTGGAATACAATTTATACTGTGATAAACTCGGTATTTTTTTATTTTACATTCTGGAGGCCTCCTTGTCTGAGCACAAGGCAATGAGGGATCCCTCTCCATATTTCAGTCAACTTGAAATGTTGGTGCTGGTTTTAGGTTAAGTGATTTATCACTTTAACTAACTTCGTGAAGTAATATTTATTTTCATGATAAAATGGTAATCTAAAAAGAAAAAGATAAATTAAGAAAATTTGTTTTAAGAAATGTGATGACACCATATCAATAAAATTAGTTATGACAATTCTTTTTAGTACTACTCCCCTTCCACATGGAGTACAAACGGGTGCCACTAGATTACAAGGTCATTAGCAGTTATGACAAATTAATGGTTGATAATTTTAATTATTTCTCTTTTTTTAAATGATAAGCTAAACTCATAGTCACCCGTAGTACTTAAAAATAGTACATTGGATGTGAATCTAACAAATAAATTAAGAATCATATTCCATACATCTATCCACCCAAATACCGTTTCGAGACTTTTTAAAGTTATTTTAGTAATGATTCTAAGTTGCATTATAATTGGACATTGCTATATATTTGATTTTGATTTAATTATTATATTTGAATTAGATGCTCTCTATTTTTTATTTTTTATATTTTTTGGTATTTGTGGCTTCAAACTAATAAAATAACAAAGTCATGCACCAAAATTGAAAAAAATTGAAATTATGCACCAAACGTGATAAATCTCAAAAGTCGTGGGACCAAAAGTGAAATTAATTCATTCAAAAATAAGTTGTACTTCTATTACTAATGTAGTTTACACATAGGTTTTTAAATAATTTATAATTTGTACTTTCAATAATATTAAAATTTTCACTAAAAAAATAAATTTGTCTGTTCTAATTATCTTTTTACACCAAACACTTCATTTTAATTAGTATATAATATTAATCCGTGCATCGCACGGGACAATTGCTAGTTTTAGTAATTATTCTAAGTTGCATTATAATTGGACATTGGTATATATTTGATTTTGATTTAATTATTATATTTGAATTAGATGCTCTCTATTTTTTATTTTTTATTTTTTTGGTATTTGTGGCTTCAAACAATTATACAAGTAACTAATTCATATGTCTAATTTTACATGTCCGGTCAAATCAACTCTTTTTATGTTTATTTTAATATTTTTAACTATTTTTAATTTTAATTTTTTGTGTTTAATAATACTTTAATGTAGTTTTTAAATATATAAATTTTATAAATTAATAATAAACTTAATATTATGAAATTTTGAATTAAAAATAACTTCGGTCAAGTTTTATTATCAAATTAGGTACATAAAATGGGACAAATGGTGTAATAAATACAAAGAGTTAATTACACTTTTGGTCCTGTAACTATTAGGGTCTTATTAATTTCAGTACACGACTTTAAAAACTAACAATTTAGTCCCATAACTATGTAATTTTTAACACATTTAGTCCGTCCGACCAAATGTTGCCGAAAAACGTAAACATTTTTAAATTATTTACTCATACGGGCAACATCTTTGTTGAAGGCTTGCCGCCGCCACTACCATTGATGAACATAACCAAAACTGCAAAACCTTCCGATTCCTTCTTTCCCTTAACACTACTACGGTCGTCGTCATCTCCCCAAAAGCCATATTCATCCCTAAAATGCAGAGTTTCTCTCCCTGCTATAACTGTTGTTGCCATTAATACACCACCACAGCGTGAAATTGGCGAATCACCCAATAAGCATGTCATTCTGAGATCGAGATCGAGTTTTGAGAAAATAATAATTGAGAAACACTTATTTAAGTAACAGGAATCCGTGAAAATATTGTTCTAGATCTATACCATTTACAACTTTTTAAGCAACAGGAATCCATGAAAACACTTATTGAACCATATGCTTCGTATTATTGTTATAGAAATGCACAAAATATTTTGTCGTAATTTCCCTTCAAAATACCAAGTTGCTTAGGGTTGGTTTTTGTTGAAAACTGTGTGCAAAATGAAATTTCCCCATTTTTTTCTCTTTTTCTGGTTGCTGCAAGAAGGAAGAAGAAGAATTAAGAAGAAGGGGCGAGAATGAAGAAGGAGAGCATGAAATGACCATTTTGCCCATTTTGCCCTTATAAATAAATAATTTAAAAATTTTTACGTTTTTCCGGCTACATTTGGCCGGTGATTTGGCTGGGTGGACTAACTGTGTTAAAATTTGCATAGTTTCGGGACTAAATTGTTAATTTTTAAAGTCATGTACTAAAATTAACAAGACCCCAATAGTCATAGGACCAAATGTGTAAGAGTTAATTCCAATAATGGTTCTCCGACTATGTTGATTTTCCAAAATTAGCCCCCGACTTTTAATTTGAACAATTTAGGTCCCTTAACTTTCAAATTCTTTCCAATGTTGGTCCTTTCATCAAATTTTGGTTAAAGTGAGATCAAATGAAAGGGTAAAATTGTCCGTTCACATGTTTAGTTTTTTATTACTCATATTTCTCCTATCCTATAGGCTGTATATATGAATATAATCTCAGTCGAAGTCTCAATCGAAGCCATATAATCTCATTTGATGTCTCTTCGACTGATATTGTATTCATATATATAGCGTATAGGACAGAAGAAATACGAGTATACAAGTGAACAGACAATTTTATCCATTCATTTGACCTTAATTTAACCAAAATTTGACGAAAGGACCAACATTGGAAAGAATTTGAAAGTCAATGGACATAAATTGTCCAAATTAAAAGTCGGGGACTAATTTTGAAAAATCAACATAGTTAGAGGACCATTGCTAGAATTAACTCAAATGTGTAATTACCTCTAAATACACAAAGACACTACTTTGATAACTATGGCATGATATGGACAACTATGGCCACCCTTGTTAAATTGTAAACGACGAGGTGACTATTGCACATTGCCATAGGGCCCAGTAATGGCATGTTCGACAACAACATACATAAGTTCATCAGCCAAAGACGGGATGAACATGAACAAAATATATAGAGGAATCCTTATGAGCCCAATTTTCGTCGCAAGATTGACTACAACGAAACACCAATCCAGAGCTTGAACAATGGAAGCTGAACACAAAAACATGCCATCAACGTATCCTGGTATCTGCTAAGATTTTGACCGTCTAGAAAATGAACAAGCTAAGTTTTTTAGAGTAAATAATTAGAGGAGGTAAGTTTGGGGGAGATAAAGTGATGGGTTGTCTGTAAAGTATTTATTGGAGCTACGGGTGGGTTGGGAGCCATGGATCATTTTGGTATACTAATACCATATGAGAACAATAATTTCTAGATAAAGTTTTATTATTGATCAATCGTGTCTACACAGTATATGAATAGATGTATTTGTAGCGAAACAAGAGATAGTCTTAACTAGAGCATAACAGATAAAAGTGGGGTTAAAATATTATTCAAAGATGGGGTAGGAATCCTAAAGCCCCGATAAAATACATAGTCCTAATAGTGATAATACATATTGTTCAATAAGTATAGAAATGTTTACAATACCTGGAATATTACAAATAAAGTATTCTCTATAGTGAATCTAAAAATTTGTACATCAAGACTATGGCAAAAACTTGTGTGAGACCGTCTCACTATGAGACGGGTCGGGTCGGGTCGGGTCAAAGTGCGAATGTAACACTTATATGCACAAATGTCATACTTATATGCTCAAATGTAATACTAATCAGAAATAAAAATTTTGTTACTTATTAGGGTACTAGTTTTATACGCGCATAGCGCGAATGAGTTAATGCCCAATGTTTATATTTAAATAAATATTTGAAAGTATATCAATGCAAGATTATACAGGAGAAGTTTATACATGGGTAATTGAATGTCGAAATTTTTTATTTAAATATCTAACTCAAAGTATATGAATCCAAGATAATATAGAAAATTCATTATAATTATTACTAAAATAAATGTTTGCAACCTTATAAAATCGATAGTCTAAATATTTGGTCTAAAAATGATAGTCTAAATAAATACTACTTTTAATTTGAATTTTTCTAAGTGTTCTTAATTCTCTTTTGAGTAACATTGTCATTGTCTTCATCTTTACTATTTGTTTTCTTCCTTTTTGTTGGTAGTGTGTTATTTGTAATTCGGTTATTGTTGGTAGCACAAATGACAACGTCATGCAATGAGATTATGATATAAGAGCTATGGATTTTCCTTTAGATGTTCTGCTTGGGGTTCATTTGGTTCAACCATTATTGTTGAATGAGTTATTGTGGATAAAAAAATCGCTAGTTTAAGAAAAAGGATTAAATAAATTAATAAAAATTTGAAAATTTAAAATATTATGTATTCTAAAGATATTAAAAGGTAGTTTCTCGCTTCAATTTGTTGGGTAATGGGTTATTTGAGTACTTTCATTGTCAACAAATCCCCCAAGTAGTTAATATGATTGGTTTCAAACTAATCTTTTTTATTTTTTTTCATGGTATTAAAGAAATACATATGTATCATTTTTTGGTGTAACTACTAATTTATTTAATTCAATAAGAGTAAAATAGAGTGATTCCGCTTCAATTTGTTGGGTTATTATTTGAGTACTCTCTTTGTCAACCAATTTCCAAGTAGTTAATATAATTAGCTTCAAATTATTTTTAAAAAAAAATTCATAGTATTAATAAAATACTTGGTAAATAAATATATAACATTATTTTGTACTATAACTTTGATATTTAATTACAAGATATTGTAAAAATAAAATAATGGACAATGTAATGAATATCAATTGATAAATTTGAATGTAAAAAATCTTTGCATGAGAGAAAATAAAGACAATATAACTAATGAAATTATTTCTCTTATTTAATTTAATTTTTTGATAATGAATAATTTTTTCAAATAAAGGTATTGTAGACACATAATTCTAAATTAAAGAAATATATATGTATCATTTTTTGTTGTAGCTACTAATTTATTTAATTTAATAAGAGTAAAATTGAGTGAGAAACTTAATTATATCAAATTTGATTGAGATGAGGTTCGAACCTAAGACCTTTCTTATATAAATTAATGGATAAGTTAAAAGTTAACGGAATATTAACGGAGAAGATAATATTTAACGGAAAACTTAACGGATAATCATAAAAGTAAGGTTAAATTAGGTAATCTCTATTAATAATATTAATCTGAATTATCTTAACCATCTATTTGATTAAATAATTCATCTGAACCATCCATTTGATTAAATAATTTGACCGCCATTTTTTCTACCCATTTTAGGCCTAACTCTCTTTGGCTTTTATTAGTATAGTAGAAATGTAATACTTTTAAGGGAAAATACAATACTTTTACATTTCAATTTAAAAGTGTTACATTTTTCCTCAAAAGTATTATATTTGCCCTTATAAGTGAGAGGCATTTGTCAATATTGCTTATTATGAAAAATGTATTACTTTTTCTCTTATAAGTAACAAAAATTGTATTTTTGATTAGTGTTATGTTTGAGCATATAAGCGTGAGATTTGCACATATAAGTATGACATTTGTATGGTGTTTTGACCTGACCCGACCCGTCTCACGAATAAGGATCCGTGAGACGGTCTCACACAAGTGTAACCCCAAGACTATAAGTTCGATTCTTACTAATACCAACTTGGTCAAACGCATCATATAGAATCTTCATAGCGTAAATTATCTCTATTGTGTAGCTTGTGAGCTATTACACAATAATGATTTTACCTAATCCAGGTTGTTGATTCTCTTTAAAAAAAAAAAAAAGTCAACATGGACCAGATCAAGTCAAAGAAAGAAGTCTAAAGTAATTAATAATTCAAAAAAAAAAATAAAAAAATAGATGCGAATTTTAATATCCTTTGTTCTTGAAAACTTTGACTCTTTCTTGGCCTGAACTTTGTGGCTCGGCGAGTCGGCGGGTCCGCCATTTGGTAAACAGAATTGGATGCTGTTTAAATATATATATCAACCTAATTTGCATGTCTGCCTTTAGTTTGTCCAAAAATCTTCATGTTTAAACCAAACTAGTGTTTTACCGTGCGATGCACGAATAAAATTATGTTATTATGAATTTAAATAAAAAATTTAAAAAAATATAAATATTTTAAAATGTACAATAACAATATAGTTGTAACTCCATATATTTGGTTAAGTATCTATTTTCATAACATATAAAATTTAAATTTAAATTTTGTATAATTAAAAGAGTCTCTAATTAATTATGTACACATTTAAATAAATTTATAGAAAAAATGACATAATTAATTTAATTTATTCCTAAGTGTATTTCATATATATTATAATTCTAACAATATGAATAATAACTAAGAAAATTATATTAAAAAAAAGATGTAAATTTTAATTTTTGTATTAGTAAATTTAAATTCTAATTGGATGCATTTCCTTAATGATGGTATAATATGTCATATATGCAAACAATATCTATTAATATGTATATAGGCAAAATCTATAATATAATTTCCATAATTATAATATATATTGATGGATTTATAATTAAAATAATCACATTTAAAAATTAACAAAATTAGCATTTTAATTTTTTATGATTAATATAATGCATAAATATAAGTATGTATTTTAAAAAATTTCTAAATAGCTATGAACACATGTTTTTTTAATTTTATAATTCTATTTTCTTAAGTATATTTCATAGTTTATTACGTATAATTAAAGAAATTGATTTACAAATTAAAAGAATTTAATTTTTAAATTTGTATGGATTAATATAGTCCCTAACTATATTACGCATTTAGGCATATTTTTAAATTTTTACTTAAGAGTATGAGTTTAGAATNGTATTAATAAAATACTTGGTAAATAAATATATAACATTATTTTGTACTATAACTTTGATATTTAATTACAAGATATTGTAAAAATAAAATAATGGACAATGTAATGAATATCAATTGATAAATTTGAATGTAAAAAATCTTTGCATGAGAGAAAATAAAGACAATATAACTAATGAAATTATTTCTCTTATTTAATTTAATTTTTTGATAATGAATAATTTTTTCAAATAAAGGTATTGTAGACACATAATTCTAAATTAAAGAAATATATATGTATCATTTTTTGTTGTAGCTACTAATTTATTTAATTTAATAAGAGTAAAATTGAGTGAGAAACTTAATTATATCAAATTTGATTGAGATGAGGTTCGAACCTAAGACCTTTCTTATATAAATTAATGGATAAGTTAAAAGTTAACGGAATATTAACGGAGAAGATAATATTTAACGGAAAACTTAACGGATAATCATAAAAGTAAGGTTAAATTAGGTAATCTCTATTAATAATATTAATCTGAATTATCTTAACCATCTATTTGATTAAATAATTCATCTGAACCATCCATTTGATTAAATAATTTGACCGCCATTTTTTCTACCCATTTTAGGCCTAACTCTCTTTGGCTTTTATTAGTATAGTAGAAATGTAATACTTTTAAGGGAAAATACAATACTTTTACATTTCAATTTAAAAGTGTTACATTTTTCCTCAAAAGTATTATATTTGCCCTTATAAGTGAGAGGCATTTGTCAATATTGCTTATTATGAAAAATGTATTACTTTTTCTCTTATAAGTAACAAAAATTGTATTTTTGATTAGTGTTATGTTTGAGCATATAAGCGTGAGATTTGCACATATAAGTATGACATTTGTATGGTGTTTTGACCTGACCCGACCCGTCTCACGAATAAGGATCCGTGAGACGGTCTCACACAAGTGTAACCCCAAGACTATAAGTTCGATTCTTACTAATACCAACTTGGTCAAACGCATCATATAGAATCTTCATAGCGTAAATTATCTCTATTGTGTAGCTTGTGAGCTATTACACAATAATGATTTTACCTAATCCAGGTTGTTGATTCTCTTTAAAAAAAAAAAAAAGTCAACATGGACCAGATCAAGTCAAAGAAAGAAGTCTAAAGTAATTAATAATTCAAAAAAAAAAATAAAAAAATAGATGCGAATTTTAATATCCTTTGTTCTTGAAAACTTTGACTCTTTCTTGGCCTGAACTTTGTGGCTCGGCGAGTCGGCGGGTCCGCCATTTGGTAAACAGAATTGGATGCTGTTTAAATATATATATCAACCTAATTTGCATGTCTGCCTTTAGTTTGTCCAAAAATCTTCATGTTTAAACCAAACTAGTGTTTTACCGTGCGATGCACGAATAAAATTATGTTATTATGAATTTAAATAAAAAATTTAAAAAAATATAAATATTTTAAAATGTACAATAACAATATAGTTGTAACTCCATATATTTGGTTAAGTATCTATTTTCATAACATATAAAATTTAAATTTAAATTTTGTATAATTAAAAGAGTCTCTAATTAATTATGTACACATTTAAATAAATTTATAGAAAAAATGACATAATTAATTTAATTTATTCCTAAGTGTATTTCATATATATTATAATTCTAACAATATGAATAATAACTAAGAAAATTATATTAAAAAAAAGATGTAAATTTTAATTTTTGTATTAGTAAATTTAAATTCTAATTGGATGCATTTCCTTAATGATGGTATAATATGTCATATATGCAAACAATATCTATTAATATGTATATAGGCAAAATCTATAATATAATTTCCATAATTATAATATATATTGATGGATTTATAATTAAAATAATCACATTTAAAAATTAACAAAATTAGCATTTTAATTTTTTATGATTAATATAATGCATAAATATAAGTATGTATTTTAAAAAATTTCTAAATAGCTATGAACACATGTTTTTTTAATTTTATAATTCTATTTTCTTAAGTATATTTCATAGTTTATTACGTATAATTAAAGAAATTGATTTACAAATTAAAAGAATTTAATTTTTAAATTTGTATGGATTAATATAGTCCCTAACTATATTACGCATTTAGGCATATTTTTAAATTTTTACTTAAGAGTATGAGTTTAGAATTAAATATAGAATTAAAAATATATATCTAAATTTGAATCAAATGAAATTATTTCAATTTTAATTTTTTTAATTGAAATTCAAAACAAATAAAAAATAAAATTAAAAATATCTATAATATTAAAATATTAAATTAAATATATTATT
>NC_044928.1:20417844-20496501 GCF_003576645.1 Ipomoea triloba
CCAAAAAAAAAAAAAAAAAAAAAAAAACACCACCACAACACACACAAGAAATGCAAATTTCTCCAGTGAATCCCCACTTTTAAAGAAAATATGCAACAAACTAGATCTAGCATGATAACCCTCTTTGCTGCCTTGGTTTTTTTTTAAAGCCTTCTCTGATAGCCTTTATATTAAGTAGTTAAACAGTTTTTTTTTTGTTTTTTTTTGGTTTTATGCATATGCTCAATCTTATTGGTAATGATCATGCCTTTAAAATCCTCCTAATATGAAATACTTATAGAGATCCATGGTGGGATCTACAACTTGGAAACATAAGAACTTCATACTTCAACATCCACTGAAATTTGTATTTTCTCATGAAACATGGCGCAAACAACATATTATAATCACAACATAAACGAGACAAGGAAGGATCCATAAAACTTCAACTAGCTATATAACAGCAATACAATATAAAAATAATATAATTTCAAACTTTGAAAGCTATGACAGGTCAATGAAGCAAGCACAAAACTCAAAGATACCTTCAATTTAAGTGGCATCCCCAACCAGTCAATGCCAAGCAACAATTGAATGGATTCTTCAATAGCCGATGTAACTAGGATCTCCTGTATATTCTGCAATTTGCTCAAGTCTCACATTGAGTAACTCGTGTGTATCACCATGTCGGACAACACCAGTTTCCTTCTCTGTATCCCTCTCTACAAGGCTTCCATACACGCCCTTATGCCTACCACACAAAACAAGTACAGGACCACCGCGCCTTGGGAGTGCCGTCTCAAGCTGATCCTGATTCACACCTTGAATCAACTCCCGGCTCTCATCCATTGATATATCACAAGTTGATGGCCCTACCACATCCACCACTTCTCCTTTCTTCAAATATAATTTTCCTCCTTTCAACGCCTTACTTATAACCCTAACTCTTATATGACTAGTTAGCCAAGAAATTTGTTCAACTCCCTTGGCATTTGACTCATCTCTACTACGCTTGCTGTCCTTTCTCCTGTCCCTTGCTCTTTCCTCCCTAATTTCCCTATCCCTCGTTACTTCATCTCTACTTTCTCTACGGTGTCTAACACTAGATGAATCTTTATTGCTGTCTTTAATCTTCAACTCCTTCAACTTCCTCATACACTTCTCCTCTTCTACAGAACCCAACTCTGCAACATCAGATGATTGGACAATTACTTCCCTGTCATCACTGGAAAGCCTAATAACCATATTCCCACCGCTCTTCACCTCCACAACCTTTCCTTTCATTCCAATTTCCCTACCTCCAACTATCCTTATGTTCTTGCCCACAAACAATCCTTTCCCTTCCTTTTCCCCTCTTTCCTCCTTTCCATTGGCATTCATTTTCTTATCTCTCTTTTCTCCACCATCAACCTTATGCACTTTAGTATCGTTTGGCAATTCAGCAGTAAATCCAATCCCTTCCTTCGCAGACCATCTTTTATACTCTCTCACTTTCACATCCTCTTTTGCATTGCGGCCTATGCCTCTGCCTTCACTCCAACCATAACCCTTGAGCAGAGCAGCTCCAAAGCCCTCCACGGGCATATCAGTAAACTCATCCATACCGTTATCATCCGGCAGTCTCATCAGATCCTCTTTCAGCCTATGCAACATGGGATCAACATTAGGGCTAGGGTTAGGGTTTTCTGACTTATCGGTGTTCGGATCGTCGGCAGACTGGCGGATATTCAAACCGTAGGACACGGAATCGGACGACGGCTCCACAGACGAGCCGGTGTCGACCTCGAATTGCAGCGGCTGATCGTCGGACGACCGGATTGGAGGGAGGTCGATATTCTTCATCCGTTTGCGAGGCTCCCATTCGTTGGCCTTCGGAGGGATTATATAATTGGCGACAGAGTCGGCTGCTGCCGGAGCTTTAGAAGCATCAAACTCGGTCACATACTCTTTGGCGGCGGACGCCGATGCTTTCGGGTCATTGCCGGCGAAGGTCTGAGATGGCTTCTTTAGGTTTGAAGAGGGCTTTGAGGCGAGGGAAAATGAGAGCTTCATCGTCGACGATTACAGAGACGTCGGACCGACGAGCTCAGGGAGACCTTTCTTCTTCTTCTGTTCTTTTATTACAATCTGAAAAAATAACAAAATACAAAACATTATTATTAATTTTCACCTTTGTGCAACACACCAAAAAGCTTCTTTTAGACAAGAACCTAGATAACTGGTCAAAGAGGCAAACATGTGACTAAAGGTCCATTGCAGAGCAATTGGGCAATCAACAATTTAAGAATTTTATCAAACATCAAAAAAAAGATTTCTCAAAATTTTTAGATACAATATAACAGGAATATGAAATCGAAATAGAATCGGCTAAATCATCAATCAACTAAAATAAATCTTACTATATAAAATAGCCAAAAGCCTAGGGAAACGCAATGGAGCCAAAAATCCCGCCCAAAGGATTCTGATTTTTTTTTCCTTTTTAAATTACTGTTTAAAATGGATTGCTTGATAAAATAACCTGACTTTGAATGTTAAATGCTAACTTTGATTGTTCTGACTATTCCATTTTCCCACGCAAGCTATTAATTGCTTTTTAAGCAGATAAAGATAAAGATATACAGGTAATTAATTAACATCATTTACCAATGTAATTTTTACTTTTACAAGTTCCAATAAGAGCAAGCATGCTACAAAACAATCATTACATCTTTTTGAATCTAAATCTTGGTGGGAAATAACCTATAAATACTATGAATGTCTTGAGGTGGAATCCCACTTTCACATTGAAACCAAACTGCACAGAGAGAAAAAGATCAGGAAACAAGAGGTAACAACTCATTATTTCCCTTTCTTATCATTTCAAATCTCTATTTCATAAAGAATTGTAAACATTTTATAGTATGCACATCCAACATTTTTTATTTGTATGCAGTGATGAATAGTTACATTTTTTTTGTTTGTTTTTCTCATACGTTTTGGGGAAAGGAATGGACTGGGCAAGACAAAACTGATAGGAACCCTTCCTTCTTTAAAGGTTTCAACCACGCATAGATACATTTGCAATGCAGGTGAATAACAACACTTTTAGAAACACTTTGTTGAAGGGTTTCAACAGCATACCAAGCAACATGTAATCTTGCATTACCAAGGATTCTCTATTCCATTGACACCTAAAATCATCAAGAGTAAAGTCTGATGATCATAGCAAAAAATTATATATGTGATTACAGACATCGTGTATTAATTTATGGTCAGATTTAGAAGCAAAAGTAAACCATTATACTTACAGAATCACATGCACTAGAATACAGATGTATGTCTTATATATAAGAACCCCAGTTTTAGTATCTCTTATATATAAGATAGAAATGTAGATTTCAAAGTTAAACATTCACAAAACCCATTTCAAATTTACAAGTTATATTTTACATTCATGCAGAAAATTGAAAAGAACCACATCAATAGGAGGCAAGAGGAAGCCAAAATCATCTATGTCATGTACTAATTCATTTTAGTTTTCTATGACTGTATTGAATTGCAGAATGTAGAAAAAAAACTTGGTGTGGTGACTAAAATACTAGGTCTGTGATGGAATTTAGATTTTATCATAACATGTACATGCTACTTCCTATATACTCAAAAGGTCTACTCCGCAGTTTCTGCTTCTACTAATATAATTCAGAAGAGTTCATAGCAAATATGTTTACCTCTTGATAACCAAGAGCATCAGTTCTCAGGTTCATGCTTCGGAGTAGCTAATCAACTTTTCGGCATCATTTTCTCCACACAAGTATTAAACACCATACTTCCTCCAAGCAAAAATAAAGGTAAACACCAGCAACCTAAATTTTACACATAGAAATTTACATACAAGAAACACATAAAATTATTTAGTTAGTCAACATTTGTATTTATGCTAAAACATAAAAATATTAGAGTGAAATATAAACATTAGTCAGTTCATTTAATTTTGAGACTAAATAGTATTGAAATATTAGAGAATGTTTACTTTCCTCATATTATTAGAAATATTAGTTTATATGTTCATAAACCATGCCCAGTATGCATTCTAAGTACTTAGAATTCCACTTGAATACTAAAATGAACATGTTATTTATTTTAATTTATAAAGCAATAATATCAAATAAATATTGTTCAATGTAATATTATAGGAAGAAAACATTAATAGCTAATCACTTAACAATTACAGTTACTTACTAAATAATTACACATTATATATATTTATACTCAAAGAGAAATCTGGAAATATTACATTTACAGAAAAATAAATTTACATTTTCTTAGTGCCTCCAAGATGTTTGTTGTTTTTGTTCGAACCTCCCCAACCTATTTTTCTTTGTCATTGATCAATATATCTGCACACAGATTATTCAAATATAAGATTTTACACTTCAAATAGTTCTGATTTCAAAACCTTTTTTTTCTTGCAACTTTGTAATTTTTTAAAATGTATAATTTGTAAACAAAATATCATCAACAAGACAACAATTACAATTAAACAAAGTTACCAAATAGAGACAGTTAATCACAAAATTGAGTATTGAAATTTGAGAATAGAGTACTAATTCTAATATAAGAGATTGCATTTGAAACAGTAGCATTTACCTATTAATTTCTGACATTGGAAAATGAATTTCCTAACCAAAAATACGATTTATTGAAAAGTATAGCTGCATACAAATGACAAATTATTAAAATATAAGATATTGCATTTGAAACACTAGCATTTACCTATTAATTTCTGACATTGGAAAATGAATTTCCTAACCAGGAACAAGAATCGAAAGATGAAAGGAGAAAAGAGCGATGGAAGGGAAATTGAAAGGTGAAACCCTAACCCTAACCCTAATTCTAATGTGGAAAGTGAAAAAAAATGAGGAATTGCAGTAAAAGTCGAACATGCATTTCGGAGGAATAAAAACATGTACTTTACATGGATATAGGTTCAAACACACCACCTGTTCGATGGATTACCTCACAGATATGCTGAGAGAGGGGCTTCGAACATGAAAGCCCTCTGGGCAGGGAGCCGGAGAAGCCGAGGGCGGAGAATTGGAACCGGAGAAGCTGCGAGACAGAGGGACACGATGAGAGCAGAGAGTCGGAAACGCCGAGGGCAGAGAGCCCGAGATGCCGATGGTGGAGAGCCGGAGAAGCCGAGGGCGGAGAGCTGAAGATGCCGATGGTGGAGAGCCGGAAACGAGAGGGCGGAGAGCCAAAGACGCCGGAGAGTTTGCGAGACAGAGAGAGGCGCAAAAACAAATTTTTTAAATGCCCTCCAGTATTGGGGGACAAGGGTGCCAGAAGAAGAGCATAAATGGTGGATTTGGAGCGGCTGGAAGATATATGATGCGAGGAACGGAAGGTGGAGTAAAGGAGGAGGTCTGCAGAAGAATATGTGTTTAGGGTTTAGAAGGCAAATCACTGCGGACCAAAAATAAAAAGTATATTATTTTTGTATTGAAAGTATATTATTTGATAGTATATATCTTCACATAACTGTGTGGACTATGGTCTATGCAATAATGATTAGGTTTCAAACGGGTGGGTTATAGGATTTATAGCGTGGGTTGTTGGGTTTGGGTTTGGGTTAGTTGGGTCGGATCAGATTGTATTGGGCTAGATTTTAATATCAGAATAGTTCAAGTTATTGTAATGGGTTGGGTTAAATATTAGACTGAATTATTTCTTTCTTACAATGTATAAGTTGGGTCCTAACATATAATATTTTGTAAAATTTATTTTTTTAAATAGAAAAAATATTATTATTTTCTACATCAAATATAGATTTGTAAAAATTTTGTTTTGTAATTCGTGCATAATCATATTAAATATTGTTAAAGTTCAAAAATTTTATTGTTTGGTATACATGGGAATTGAAAGAGAATGAGTAGTATAAAGTTCAAAATTTTTATTAGTATTATTATTATTATTAATCTCAGAAACAATGATAATTTTCAATCACTATTGCATAGAAATAAAGAATTCATTCGCTATTATAAACAAAGTTAACAAACACACAACTCAAGTCATTCACTATTGCATAGATCGGCGCACAAAATGAAAATTTTGATCTCCAAAATTTAGGCAAATACATTATATACACATATCAAATTTAAATACTTAGAGTTTTGAGAAAACATACTTGATTAAGGTTGACCTGAAATGATTATTGCTCAGGTACAACATTCTCTGTTGACAATAATCGAAGAATAATACACGCTATAATCTATAAGGAAAGGTCAACTATCCTTATGTTCTTGCCCACAAACAATCCTTTCCCTTCCTTTTCCCCTCTTTCCTCCTTTCCATTGGCATTCGTTTTCTTATCTCTCTTTTCTCCACCATCAACCTTATGCACTTTAGTATCGTTTGGCAATTCAGCAGTAAATCCAATCCCTTCCTTCGCAGACCATCTTTTATACTCTCTCACTTTCACATCCTCTTTTGCATTGCGGCCTATGCCTCTGTCTTTACTCCAACCATAACCCTTGAGCAGAGCAGCTCCAAAGCCCTCCACGGGCATATCAGTAAACTCATCCATACCGTTATCATCCGACAGTCTCATCAGATCCTCTTTCAGCCTATGCAACATGGGACAACATTAGGGCTAGGGTTAGGGTTTTCTGACTTATCGGTGTTCGGATCGTCGGTAGACTGGCGGATATTCAGACCGTAGGACACGGAATCGGACGACGGCTCCACAGACGAGCCGGTGTCAACCTCGAATTGCAGCGGCTGATCGTCGGACGACCGGATTGGAGGGAGGTCGATATTCTTCATCCGTTTGCGAGGCTCCCATTCGTTGGCCTTCGGAGGGATTATATAATTGGCGACAGAGTCGGCTGCTGCCGGAGCTTTAGAAGCATCAAACTCAGTCACATACTCTTTGGCGGCGGACGCCGATGCTTTCGGGTCATTGCCGGCGAAGGTCTAAGATGGCTTCTTTAGGTTTGAAGAGGGCTTTGAGGCGAGGGAAATGAGAGCTTCATCGTCGACGATTACAGAGACGTCGGACCGGCGAGCTCAGGGAGACCTTTCTTCTTCTTCTTCCTCTTCTTCTGTTCTTTTATTACATAAGGAGTCTATATATATATAAAAGCAACAACTTTCTGATAAATAAAAAAATTTCAGTTTCCCGCCCATGGAAAACGAAGTCGTTTTGGGCATTTCTTGGGGAATTCAAATTCATTTAACATATTTAAGATATAAATGTCTTGGAATCCGAAAGGTTGCTTACACATCAGAAAAGATATTAAATACATGGAGAAATGCATAATGAATTTAAATTGAGGATGACTGTTGCCATCTTCAAGACCTAGGACACTATAATGAGGATGACTGTTGCCATCTTCAAGACCTAGGACACTATAAATAAGTCTTCACAGCTGTGGAGGAGAATGATGAAATGATGTGTGATCGAAGGGCAACAGTGATTCCAGATGCTTTGCCGGAGAGGAAGCAGCTATTGCTGGAGAGGAAGCAAGCTTTGCCGGAGAGGAAGCAGCTATTGCTGGAGAGGAAGCAACTATCTGTAAATGGTGGATGAAAACCAACATTTCAATTGAAGCACAACTGCAGGAGGGAAAGATCAAGTAAAGAGGTGATACATCATTATTTCCTTCTTTTTTTTAAAATCATTTTAAAGCTCTATCTCTAGAAGAATTCAATTAGTTGTAAACATTTTGTTGTGCACTTTCTCTATTTTTAAATATTTATGCAGTGAGCTTTGGTATCTATATATTTTTTTGTGTCTGTTTTGGTATTTCATGATGATGGTATTTTGTTTCTTTCTAATAGGGCTACTATTTACTTGGAGATGAGAAGGTATACACTAATAGGGCTACTGATTTTTTAAATAAAAACGAATATCTGTTGATTCTTAATCTCAGGTTCTGTTCATTTGAAGCAAAGGAAAGGTATATCCATGGCCTTTAAGAATAGAATGTCATACGTACCTAACACACTTTCTCTGTGTCTGTCTTCTTCCTCCCAGTCTGAAAGCCTACAAATGTCTCAAATGTTAGTCCTTGGGAAAAATATATTGCCAGATCACACACATTGAGGTAACTTTCTCTTTTCTATACTTTTGTGTTGTTTTCTACATCTTTAATGCCTTCAAATAAGCAGAAGTATGTGGTAGTGTGAAATGTAGAGATTATAGGTACAAATAATGAGTAATGAACAAAATATAAGATTTAAGATTCATAATAAGCATAGAGTTTAGAAAGAGACACAGGGCAAGTACATTGAAGAAATTCCTATTTACCCTTCTCCTATGCAGACAAATGAGAAATGATATGCACACCCAGCAGATGGACAATGACATGCAAGCTCTGCATAGCAAAAAGCAGGAAGAGCAGCTGCTATTCCACATATATAGAGAAAGAAAGAGCAAGTGATGGCCCTGTGTGCTCTCTAGCTTCTCTTCCAACAAGAATATAAACCCCAGCACCAATGGTTGCACCAACACCTGATTAGAAGAAACTCAGGGATAACAAAGATCAGTTTTTGCTTGACATCAAATTTTTATCTTATTAAAAGGTTAGAAACCATGTGCAAAGATTATGAACCATACAGTTAGAAGTTAGTCAACACATTTCTGTAAAGGGGTAGAATTAGGTATTAGGTCTACTTAAATTCTTTGAAGTAAAGTTTGATCTCTTCTCAGTTGTGGGGGTCTCATGTAATGTCAATGTATTCATCATTAAAGACATTAAATAAAAACTAAATATAATCATTTACCTTATTCTTGAAGTTTTATATTCCATATAGATCCAATCTGCAAAATAAATGAGTAAGATTAGTGTGTTAAAATTCATTCAATTTGAATCTACATCAACTGCAAAACTTCTTTCAAAAGTAAAAGTTGTGAAAAGCTTCTTAAACAGGATAGTGATGTACTGTATCTGGAAAACATAGTGAGAAAAATCAATTAATGAATCTATTACACTTATCATAATGAAAGATCATAATGTAGAGACATATTTGTGCATCTGTAGTATCATCATTTGCTTAAGAAACAAGTTGGTTTAGTAGTCAGTTTAAAAGAAAAGAACGGTTAATAACTTAAGTATTCACAAAATAATCAGGGACTATTAAAATTCAAGTGCAATGTCTGTTAATATAACAATATCTTTTACATTAGATTGCATTCATTGCAACACAGTTATGCTTAAACAATTAAAATACTTATCTTTTTTTCATGCCGTAATTTATAATTGAACCTGCATACATTCAAACGTGTTAGAACCAATTTAAAAATTTATAAATTAGTATAAAATAACCCTAAAAATACCTAAATGAACACATGATGTTAATTGAGAAATTGAGAAATTAAGTAAATTAAAATAAGTCGGGCTAGGTTGACATGCATGTCAACAGATTATGAAATTCATAAACTTATCTTTTACACACTTTACTATTTCACTTTCTTAAAATTTTTAGATACAATATAACAGGAATATGAAATCGAAATAGAATCTGCTAAATCATCAATCAACTAAAATAAATAATGGTAAATTACAGGATAAAGACCGAGAATTGAATTTCCAACTACATTAATTACGATTATTTTGACATTCATTTCAAGACATGAATTAAAAATCCTAGATATATATTTTCCCGCATCGAAACTGTAGATCCTTAAACAATTATGTAGAAAATGTGTTGAAAATGCTCATATTCGTTAAATAACAGTCATAAATTCGAGGAATTAAACTAAAAGGAAATCATATTTCATTAAGGTGTAAGAAGAATCAAACCTGAGGACGAGTAGCGTAGAGGCTTTTTCGTGGTTTATCATCACTTGGACCTTACATAATATAGCCATGGTTTCCAGATCGGAACAATTCTGAGAGGAGATAAACGAGAGTTGCAGAAATGGACTGGTAGAGAGAGAGAGAGAGAATGTCGACGAGGAAGACGGGAGAGGAACATAGGATACACGGACTGGCGGAGGACTGTAACCGGGGAGACTGCGAGACAGAGGGAGACGATGAGAGGTGTGAGAGGAGGATAGAGTGCGATGGAATTATTTTTTGAACAATCATTAAAAGTTTAAATTGAATTATTTGTATTATGTTACAATATTTTGATTTTATTCGTTGTAATATACTTAATTATAATTAAAATAACTTTTAAAGATAAGATAATGTATATGGAATATAATTTAAAAATCTTTGAAATGAATAATCAGCTTCAAATATTGAATGAATCATCAATATCAATTTATATTTATACACACGTACATCAAACTTATTACCCATATGAAATTTAATAACATTAATAGTTTTTAATAACATAGGATAATGTTAATATTTCAAATAACATAACTTTGTAAAATACTTAATATTTATTTATATTAAAATATAGATCTATTGTATAAGACCAAAAGAAAAATGAACTATTTTTGGGCTCAAAATTATCTTCAATTGGAAAATTATTTTGTGGACTTCCACCTTGCAAGGTGAATTTGGATTCAAAATACTTAATTTACATACTAAATATTCACAATAGACAATTAAAATTTAGGTTGAGTTAGATTTTATATGTGATAAATCAAAACAAAATTGTAATTTTACTATTAATGTAGTTTACAANAAAGATCAGTTTTTGCTTGACATCAAATTTTTATCTTATTAAAAGGTTAGAAACCATGTGCAAAGATTATGAACCATACAGTTAGAAGTTAGTCAACACATTTCTGTAAAGGGGTAGAATTAGGTATTAGGTCTACTTAAATTCTTTGAAGTAAAGTTTGATCTCTTCTCAGTTGTGGGGGTCTCATGTAATGTCAATGTATTCATCATTAAAGACATTAAATAAAAACTAAATATAATCATTTACCTTATTCTTGAAGTTTTATATTCCATATAGATCCAATCTGCAAAATAAATGAGTAAGATTAGTGTGTTAAAATTCATTCAATTTGAATCTACATCAACTGCAAAACTTCTTTCAAAAGTAAAAGTTGTGAAAAGCTTCTTAAACAGGATAGTGATGTACTGTATCTGGAAAACATAGTGAGAAAAATCAATTAATGAATCTATTACACTTATCATAATGAAAGATCATAATGTAGAGACATATTTGTGCATCTGTAGTATCATCATTTGCTTAAGAAACAAGTTGGTTTAGTAGTCAGTTTAAAAGAAAAGAACGGTTAATAACTTAAGTATTCACAAAATAATCAGGGACTATTAAAATTCAAGTGCAATGTCTGTTAATATAACAATATCTTTTACATTAGATTGCATTCATTGCAACACAGTTATGCTTAAACAATTAAAATACTTATCTTTTTTTCATGCCGTAATTTATAATTGAACCTGCATACATTCAAACGTGTTAGAACCAATTTAAAAATTTATAAATTAGTATAAAATAACCCTAAAAATACCTAAATGAACACATGATGTTAATTGAGAAATTGAGAAATTAAGTAAATTAAAATAAGTCGGGCTAGGTTGACATGCATGTCAACAGATTATGAAATTCATAAACTTATCTTTTACACACTTTACTATTTCACTTTCTTAAAATTTTTAGATACAATATAACAGGAATATGAAATCGAAATAGAATCTGCTAAATCATCAATCAACTAAAATAAATAATGGTAAATTACAGGATAAAGACCGAGAATTGAATTTCCAACTACATTAATTACGATTATTTTGACATTCATTTCAAGACATGAATTAAAAATCCTAGATATATATTTTCCCGCATCGAAACTGTAGATCCTTAAACAATTATGTAGAAAATGTGTTGAAAATGCTCATATTCGTTAAATAACAGTCATAAATTCGAGGAATTAAACTAAAAGGAAATCATATTTCATTAAGGTGTAAGAAGAATCAAACCTGAGGACGAGTAGCGTAGAGGCTTTTTCGTGGTTTATCATCACTTGGACCTTACATAATATAGCCATGGTTTCCAGATCGGAACAATTCTGAGAGGAGATAAACGAGAGTTGCAGAAATGGACTGGTAGAGAGAGAGAGAGAGAATGTCGACGAGGAAGACGGGAGAGGAACATAGGATACACGGACTGGCGGAGGACTGTAACCGGGGAGACTGCGAGACAGAGGGAGACGATGAGAGGTGTGAGAGGAGGATAGAGTGCGATGGAATTATTTTTTGAACAATCATTAAAAGTTTAAATTGAATTATTTGTATTATGTTACAATATTTTGATTTTATTCGTTGTAATATACTTAATTATAATTAAAATAACTTTTAAAGATAAGATAATGTATATGGAATATAATTTAAAAATCTTTGAAATGAATAATCAGCTTCAAATATTGAATGAATCATCAATATCAATTTATATTTATACACACGTACATCAAACTTATTACCCATATGAAATTTAATAACATTAATAGTTTTTAATAACATAGGATAATGTTAATATTTCAAATAACATAACTTTGTAAAATACTTAATATTTATTTATATTAAAATATAGATCTATTGTATAAGACCAAAAGAAAAATGAACTATTTTTGGGCTCAAAATTATCTTCAATTGGAAAATTATTTTGTGGACTTCCACCTTGCAAGGTGAATTTGGATTCAAAATACTTAATTTACATACTAAATATTCACAATAGACAATTAAAATTTAGGTTGAGTTAGATTTTATATGTGATAAATCAAAACAAAATTGTAATTTTACTATTTTTATATGTGATAAATCAAAACAAAATTGTAATTTTACTATTAATGTAGTTTACAAAGAGGTCTTTAATAATTTATAATTATTTAATTATTAATACTCTTTTATCTTTTTTAATTTATAATTATTTAATTATTAATACTCTTTTATCTTTTTTCCTTTTTCTCCAATATTTCATTTCACTTGATATATTTTCATTCCGTGCATCGCACGGGCCAACTGCTAGTTAGAAATTACTCCGAAGTATATTAGGGAAAAAAATTCATTTTGGAAGGCGGGTTGCTAAAGTTCGAAAAAAGAAATTTTTATATTTTCCATTAGTTATTGCTATGTTCACAAAAATGAAACTTGGAATAATAAAAAGAAAAATATTTCTCATTCTTACAAACAAATCACATAATTTTTTTAAACTTTTTAATGTGACTATTTTAATATGGTTAATTTGTTCCTTCTTAATAAAAAAAAATATAAATCTATAATATTGAAATTCCCTTCAAATGCTTCCCATGTAAACTGCAGTAATATAATTTAAGCATATATGCATGAAGCGTGAAAAAATTATACATATATTTGGATGTCTACATTTACATATCCATACGATTGAGTCCTTGGGTTTGTCATCCTTGGGGTAGTTTAGGTTTCACTATTAGGATTTTGACTCATTTTCTCTCTCCTAGATCCACAAACTTAACACATAAATTCTCACATAATTTTTTTAATTGAAATTCAAAACAAATAAAAAATAAAATTAAAAATATCTATAATATTAAAATATTAAATTAAATATATTATTATTTCAATTATATGTAAAAAATGTTAAATTTGGTAGAATTGTATATATTAATTTTTTTTAATGAAAAATGTATATACCAAATTTAATATGTAGTAATTAAGGTGATTGGTGTTAATTAAGTTGATTAGGGGTAGTATTTATTGACCTGAACGTTATAATCCTGAAAAGGTATATCTTTGAATTCATATAAAAAAATTTAGGAATTATCAATTAATACCAAAAATGTTATATTGTCCAATCCCTGAAAAGATATATTTTTGAATTCATACAAAAATTTATAGGAATTATCAATTAATACCAAAAATGTTATATTCTCCAAATATTTGATATTACAAAAATGCCCCGGANAAGAGGTCTTTAATAATTTATAATTATTTAATTATTAATACTCTTTTATCTTTTTTCCTTTTTCTCCAATATTTCATTTCACTTGATATATTTTCATTCCGTGCATCGCACGGGCCAACTGCTAGTTAGAAATTACTCCGAAGTATATTAGGGAAAAAAATTCATTTTGGAAGGCGGGTTGCTAAAGTTCGAAAAAAGAAATTTTTATATTTTCCATTAGTTATTGCTATGTTCACAAAAATGAAACTTGGAATAATAAAAAGAAAAATATTTCTCATTCTTACAAACAAATCACATAATTTTTTTAAACTTTTTAATGTGACTATTTTAATATGGTTAATTTGTTCCTTCTTAATAAAAAAAAATATAAATCTATAATATTGAAATTCCCTTCAAATGCTTCCCATGTAAACTGCAGTAATATAATTTAAGCATATATGCATGAAGCGTGAAAAAATTATACATATATTTGGATGTCTACATTTACATATCCATACGATTGAGTCCTTGGGTTTGTCATCCTTGGGGTAGTTTAGGTTTCACTATTAGGATTTTGACTCATTTTCTCTCTCCTAGATCCACAAACTTAACACATAAATTCTCACATAATTTTTTTAATTGAAATTCAAAACAAATAAAAAATAAAATTAAAAATATCTATAATATTAAAATATTAAATTAAATATATTATTATTTCAATTATATGTAAAAAATGTTAAATTTGGTAGAATTGTATATATTAATTTTTTTTAATGAAAAATGTATATACCAAATTTAATATGTAGTAATTAAGGTGATTGGTGTTAATTAAGTTGATTAGGGGTAGTATTTATTGACCTGAACGTTATAATCCTGAAAAGGTATATCTTTGAATTCATATAAAAAAATTTAGGAATTATCAATTAATACCAAAAATGTTATATTGTCCAATCCCTGAAAAGATATATTTTTGAATTCATACAAAAATTTATAGGAATTATCAATTAATACCAAAAATGTTATATTCTCCAAATATTTGATATTACAAAAATGCCCCGGAGTTTGGGCTGGAAAAGTTTCTTCACTTTTGTCCTCAGGCAAATGTGATGCATTTATGTTTTTTACTTCTGCTACTCTCATATGTGCCCTCTTTTTGAATCTTCTCATTCTTTTCTAACTATAGACAAACCCACTGCTTTGTAGAAATAATTGCACTCATAACTATTTGTCTAAATAATATACTACTTGCCTTTGAAAGAGTTAAAATTTGCATGGCAGCTAAAAATGAATTTTACATTCAAAGTTCAGTCGAATTCCACAGTTGGTTCAACTGTTTGATAACTCTAATGTATCTACATTTTTCTTTTCTCAGTTTAATCTTTTTTCTTTTTCAATGTAGACTACTTCAACAATGCGATGCAATTGAGGAACTCTACACATCAAATAATGACATACAACAATGAGGAGCCAATGTGGGGAAGAGAAAAGCGAAATAGCTGAACTGAGAGGTAAACTTCCACTGAATTGCAAAAAATATCATAGACGCATAAAAAAGGATCAGCCCAGAAAAAAAATAGCCTACCAAAATAAAAAAAAAAAAAAAAAAAAGAAAAAAAAAGTTAGAACCACTCTTACCACCCCATACTTGTTAAGTAGATTTTCTGCTGATATACCAACCAGCTCTGACAGTTCCCTATGCCAAGGGATAAAAAATTAGAATCAACACTAAATCATAAACTTACCTCTTTACAAATGTAGTGAACTACGGACTCTTATGATGAAACAATAGCTTAGTCGCATCAAAGGAACTGAAAATTCTAACTCCACCACCTAAACAAACTCAGACATGTTAAAAGTCTAACATTCTTACTTTGTTATTGCAGACAGAACACTACAAAGGATGAGGATGGGAAAGATTGACAACCAAGAATAGATGGATTAGAACAAATAAACCATTTCAACAGGTAACCAATACTTTTATTTTACCTTCACTTGATATGATTTGTGATTATGAAATCAGGACAAAAAAAATTATTTAGGAGCATATTACTTATTGTCTAGAAACCTGGGTCTGCATAACTGCAACAATAGAACGACTGGCTCAATTGAGGTAGAATTGAAATGAGGGAGCAGCTGATCCACATGAGCATCCCAAACTGTACAGTGTAGTTGATTCTCACTGGAGAAGAAAAAACAAATTATAAAAAAAAAAAAAAACAGTGCACATAACTTAACATAAACTGCATAAATAAAGAAATAGGAGTACCTTGCATCTTCTAGGACAAAGTCAATGAGCCTAACCATCCGCCCACCAATATCCCTCTGTATATCTCTACCACTCTGCCAATGATATTTACAATAGCAAATCTCATCTAGAATAACAACACATTGCCTTTAGATAGTGAAACTCAAAGATGATAAGCCATTGTCCAAAGAAATTTTCAAGCTTTGCGTCAGTTGAACCAACAAACAATAAATCTCAACTATAATGGCCGGAAAACACAAGGATGTCGGAAAGAAACAACGGACAACGCCCCCAATCATGTAATAATAGTAATAATAATAATTACGATAATAATAATAATAATAATAATAATAATAATAATAATAATAGTGAGCATTTTGGACTTTATACTACTTATTCCTTCTCAATTCCCATGTATACCAAACATTGAAATTGAAATTCATAGTAATTTTATTTCTATCAACCAAACACTGGAATTTAAACACCCACTTTATTTCCGCATTATTCTTTTCACATAAAATTACAATTCTTTTCCCACCTAATTCATTTCCTCTCACCAAAAGCCCCGTTAGCCCAAATCAATTTCCAGCCCAATTAATTATCCTAGCCCAATCCAATTAATAACACAAATAAGTAATAATCCTTAAATTCCTTTTCTCCTCCTTAGTAGGGATGACAATTTCAATCCGCCCCGCGGATAATCATCCGAATCCACCTCGCATGGATCGGGTTTTTTTGGGTGATAGTGGGTGATGGGTCGGGGGTGGATCTTAAAAATGTAAACCCGTGGTGGGTCGGGTTGGATTCGGGTTTTATGTACAACACCCGCCTAGCACCCCACCCGACCCACCATGTGTGTATACATATATATATATATAATAATAATAATAATAATAATAATAAAATAAGTAGTACTATATAGTTAATTATAAAAGTTTCAATAATTTTGGGTAACTTTTTAGTATTTTTATATCTAAACTACTAAATTTATTTTTTTAAATTAACAATTTAGTTATTATATTATAATATTTCTATTATTTTATGTTTTAGTGTAAGTAATGAATTTTATTGTTTAATTATGTCTAAGTAATTTTGATACTCCGTATTTTTTTTTTAAAAAAAAATAATAAATTGATAAGTGGTGGGTATCCGTAGTGGGCACCCGCACCCGGTGAGGATAGGAATGGATTCTAAAAAAGTCTACCCGATGCGGATTGGGGGTGGGGGTGGGTGGAGAAAATGAAAGATGGGCCGGGTGATGGATGTAGCCCTCCCAGACCCACACCCGACCCATTGCCATCCCTACTCCTTAGACACTGTCTGTTTCTCAGAAGGTCGTCTGCACAGTAGCATCGCGACGAGCCGACGACGCAACTTTCGTGGGTTCACCACGACACCACTCGGCTCTTGCGATGCCGACGTCTCACCTCTCAATCCTCACTTCTCAAGCCTCAAGCCCTCAACTCAACACCTGAACTCTTCACCTCTCTAAGCCCTAGTCCACAGACACAGTCGCTCCCTGAACGGACCTCAGGTGACAGGTGAACCTCACCTCAGGCAGTAGACACTCAAGGTAAATTTTTACACTCAGGGCTGCGATTTTGTGAATCTGCTATGAAAATGTATGCATACTACAAGTATTAGAAGAAAGTTAGAAAAACAGAAAGGAGAAGATAATTTAAATTTCATATTAGCTGCTGTTTCACTCTAATTGAAGTTTTCTTGTGCATTTAAAAATTTATAACTACTGGATATTTATTCTTCTTTTACAAAAAATGGAATAGCTTTGTTTCTGTTCTTGAGGGTTGTATTAAAGTTACTGAATAAAGTTTAAGTTCATTTCTTTTGGCTGAGGTTTGGGCATAGTTATATTGTTCATTCCAAACTCTTGCTACAAGAACTTAATTGTCCAGTCATCCCTGCTACGATGCAACTGCAACTTGTACAGGAAATTGTAATCCATCCTTAGATATCAGGAACCTAATGTTTCATTATTTGCACTTAGACTATCAGTTTCTCTCTGCTTTGAGTTTTTATATTACCTATGTATGATTAATGATAAAAGACGATATGCTAGTAACAGAAAAGGCTTTCTAGCTTCTGATAATATTCACATAAGTTCTAGGATGTTGAAATGATATGTACTATAAATTCTAGACGATATGTTGGACAGTTTGTTACTATGTTATGATCTATTACTTTTTGAATAATGTGTTTTTGTTTGGTTTTTCGGTAACCAACATAACTGACAGTTGGTTTTGTTGGTCGGTTATATCATTTCCTTGGGTCGGAATTTGGTGGGTTATGAAAGTTAAAAATTCTGATCTTTTTTTTTTTTTTTTTTTTTTTTTTTTTTTTTTCTCAGTGGGTTATGTAACCGACTGACCGTTTGCTCACCCCTACAACGGAGTCAGCTACAGTACTGCAAAATCTTTTCCCACTCCGGCCATCTTCCATGGCTCTAAGAAATGCAATAGAAGCAGCCACACTGCTGAGAAACCTTCGCTCTCAGAGTCTCTTCACAGTTCACAAGCTCCAAAACCCTATTGCTCCGTCCCATTTGATTTCATCGGATTTTGACCAAACTCTACGCCTTTCTGTAATTTCTCGAAGACCGCTTTCCATGTCCGATTTTTTCAGCACCAAAGTTGATACAGGTTCAGAAAATATCGATGTTAGCAGCGGCCAGAAACAGAATAAGAAGCCATTGGACATTTTCTTCAAAGAGGCCGTTGGAATTCTCGAAACTCATCGAGGCACGGAACATATAGAGGAGAATGATCATCTGAGGAGTAAGCTGAGAAAGTTGGAAGAAGAAGTGAGAGTTTTGCAAGAGAAAAGAAAAAAGGAAATAGAGGAGAAGAATAAGCAAAGGGAAAGGGAAGCAGAGGAGATAAAGAAGGCTATAAGGGCTGATGAAAATACGGTGAATGATTCTAAGCCCAAGAGCTTGCACGAATTGTTTGCAAATGACTTAACCAAAAATGGCAAGTTGTTAAAAACTTCACAGGCTTCGATGGAAGAGGATCTGATGGTTGGCAAGGGGCTATCCCCTGATATGGTTATGCTTGTGACTCACTTGTACGAGGAAGGGTACTTTAAAGATGCAAACTTTTTGCGGAAGAATAGGTTTGATATTACTTGCTTTGAGGATAGCTATGCCCGCCACTACATAAAGCATGCTGCCGAAGAGTTTGCAAATGATAATCAGGGGATTGCCAAGTGAGAACTAAACTATTTTTAATTTTATTTATTTTTTTAAATATTTATGTGTCTGCATGATCTTGTGCTGCTTATTATGTAGATTATCTTGCCCTCAAGTCCCTTGACATTAGTTGAATATGTATTTTTTTGATAGCTGCAATGTATTTAACTATCCTTCAAGTTGATGTGCTGGAAGTCTTCAGTCTGCTAACTGTAAAATTATTTTTTATATATTTGTTTTCATGTGATTTCTTCATGTTGAAAGGTGGGATGCATATGTTGAAAGCTCACAGGATAGTGTATTCAATATGTTCTATATTACACTCTACATACAATCTGTTCTGCATACAACATATATATATGCAAAGAGAAAGGAAAACAACAAAAAAAACTGGACTGGGCTGCCCAAGACTCTCCACAGCTCAAGGATACACAGCTCAATACTACACAATGCTCAATGACACAATGCTCAAGGAGAAATACTATTCTAACACTCCCCCTCAAGTTGGAGCATATATATCAAACATGCCCAACTTGTTACAAATATATTCAACCCTGTCTCTGCCGAGCCCTTTAGTGAATAAATCAGCCAGTTGATGGTTGCTACGAACATGAGCCATAGAAAGTAATCCTTGTTGAATCTTTTCGCGCACAAAATGACAATCTACCTCAATATGCTTGGTCCTCTCATGAAACACCGGATTATTCGAAATGTGTATAGCCGCTTGATTATCACACCACAGGCGTATGGGCTTCATCACTTCCACACCAACCTCCTTCAAAAGATTGTGCACCCAAGTTATCTCACACGTCACATGAGCCATTGCCCTATACTCGGATTCTGCACTAGATCGAGCCACAACAGTTTGTTTCTTGCTTTTCCAAGAGACCAAATTACCTCCTAGAAACACACAATATCCTGTCGTAGACCTCCTATCACTCAATGATCCTGCCCAATCAGCATTAGAAAACGCCTCAACATTCATATGTTCATGGTCAGCGTATAGAATACCTTTTCAAGGCGCATTCTTGAGATATTTTACAATTCGAATTGCTGCATCCCAATGAGTTTGCGTAGGTGCTTGTAAGAACTGACTTACTACACTTACTGGAAAGGCAATATCCGGACGTGTAATGGTGAGATAGTTCAATTTCCCTACTAACCTCCTATATCTCTCGGGAGAATCAAGGGCCTCCCCCTCACCATCTATAAGTCTAACACCTTGCTCCATAGGTGTCTCGCATGGTTTTGATCCCAATAATCCAGTATCATCAAGCAAATCTAACACATACTTTCTTTGGGAAAGAAATATTCCTTTTCGAAAACGGGCAACTTCGATCCCTAGAAAATACTTCAACACTCCCAAATCTTTCGTGTGAAACTTTTTCTTGAGAAAAGATTTAAGGGCTTCAATCCCTTTAAACTTTTTCTTGAGAAAAGATTTAAGGGCTTCAATCCCTTTTGTATCATTCTTGAGAAAAGATTTAAGGGCTTCAATCCCTTTTGTATCACTACCTGTGATCACTATGTCATCAACAATCCCTTTTGTATCACTACCTGTGATCACTATGTCATCAACATAAATAATTAAGAGAATGCATCCAACATTTATGTCATCAACATAAATAATTAAGAGAATGCATCCAACATTTGTATGCTTGAAAAAGACAGTATGATCACACACACTTCTCTGCATCCCAAACTCAGTAATTACACTACTAAACCTCCCAAACCAAGCTCGCGGAGATTGCTTTAAGCCATATAGAGATTTCTTCAGTTTACACACTTTCCCAGACTCCCCCTGAGCAACAAATCCAGGAGGTTGCTCCATATAAACTTCTTCCACCAAATCACCATGCAAAAAGGCATTTTTGACATCTAACTGATATAGAGGCCAATGATTAGAAGCAGCTAAGGAAATAAAGATACGGACAGAAGCTAACTTAGCTACAGGGGAGAAAGTTTCTGTATAATCAACACCATATGTCTGTGCATACCCCTTTGCTACTAGACGAGCTTTAAGTCTTGCCACCGTCCCATCAGGGTTCATTTTCACAACATAAACCCACTTGCAACCAATTGCAGTCTTATCGGTCGGGAGAGGTACCAAATCCCAAGTCTGATTATCTTCAAGAGCAGCCATTTCCTCTTCCATTGCATGTCTCCACCCATTATGAGCTATAGCCTGACTCAAAGTGTTTGGAACTGACACTGAATCTAATCGTGATACAAAGGTGCGAGATGAGGCTGGCAAATGATTATAAGACATAAAAGAGGAAATAGGGTGTTGACAATGGCGGTTACCTTTATGGAGGGCAATCGGAAGATCAGGATCATTTGACGTAGGTTGTGGTAGGGGAGGAGTATTCACCTGTGCAACTATCGGCGCTACCATATCCCGGGGTCGCCTAGAATACACGTGAGTAACGGGGGGTCTGGAAATAGATTCTACAGGAATAGTGATGGTATAGGTAAGGAAATCATCTTCTATTATTGGAGACCTACCCCCGAAAATATTATCAGAGAACACAGTTTCCTCAAAAAAGGTGACATCAGCTGAAACCAAATACCTACCCAAATCAGGAGAGTAACACCTATACCCTTTCTGTGTCCTAGAATATCCCAAGAAGATACATTTAAGGGATTTTGGATCAAGTTTTCCCTTTTGTGGACGGACATCCTGTACAAAACACGTACAACCAAAAACCTTAGGGGATAAGGAAAACAAAGGCTTGGATGGACACACAATTGAATATGGGATTTGACCATTAAGTACGGAAGAAGGCATCCTGTTAATGAAGAAACAAGCTGTGTGAACAACATCTGCCCAAAACACTTTAGGTACTTTCATTTGGAATAAAAGGGCACGGACAATTTCCAACAAATGGCGGTTCTTTCTTTCTGCAACACCATTTTGTTGGGGGGTGTAACTACACGAAGTTTGATGTAGGATACCATTTTGACTCATAAAGCTGGAAAAAGACTTAAGGAAATATTCTTGAGCATTATCACTTCTCAAACACTGTATGGTCTTATTAAATTGAGTTTTAATTTCAGCACAAAAACTTTGAAAGACATCAAACAATTCATCCTTAGATTTCGTGAGATATAACCAAGTACATCTCGAAAAGTCATCAACAAAGGTTACAAAATATCGGAAACCATTTTTGGACGTAACCCGACATGGACCCCAAACATCAGAATGGATTAACTCAAACAAGGAGTCTATTATTTGCCCTAGGAATGTAGGAAGTACGATGATGTTTTGCAAGCTCACATGACTCACATTGCAAAATAGTTAAGGACTCTAAACTAGGACACATCTTCTTCAACGTTGATAAAGACGGATGACCATACTGACAGTGCAACTGAAACGGGGAAACATTGCTCACCAAACCTGTAGATCTGTTTTCGGGTGAAAATTGCTCTAAGACATACAGACCGCCAACCTCCTTCCCCTTACCAATAATCCTCTGCGTCAAAAGATCCTGGAACAGACAGTAACCAGGAAAAAACATAACAGAACAATTCAGGTCACGAGTTATTTGACTAACAGAAAGCAAATTGAAAGGAAACTTTGGAAGATATAACACAGAAGAAAGGGGTAACGAGGAAGTTGCAATGGCACTACCTTTACCTAAAACAGTGGCTACAGACCCATCTGCTAGAGTAACGGTATAACCAGAAGTGATGGGTAGATATGTAGAAAGAATATTGGAGTTACCTGTCATATGCTCAGAAGCTCTAGAGTCAATGACCCATTGTCGAGATGCAGAAGAGACACAAGCAACTGGATTACCTGTTTGGATAAAAGTTGCAGAGGAAGACGCTTGATTGGATGGAGACTGCGAGGAAAAGGAAAGTTTCATCTGGTTGAATTTAGCAAACTCCTCATCTGTCATTACTCCCTTATGACCTTCTGACATGGAAGCCATATTAGCAGCCACTTGTTGTCTTGGCGGCTTAGGACACTGGTTTCGAAAGTGTCCTGGATCTCCACAGTTAAAACAAACTCGTGGTCCTCCACGTCCACCACGACCTCTAAAAAATCCCCCTCGTCCTCTAAAGTGGTTATTACCTCCTCCTCTATAGCCATAATTCTCACCAGTATTTCCTCCTTGTGATATAAGGACATTTCTTTCCTGGAGCTCGTTTGAATCATTATTTCCCGATGCATTCTGTAGCATGGAAAATACCTGATCCAAAGACTCTAAGTCCTTATTCCCCAATAGTTGAGACCTAAGGACATCATATTCTTTATCTAGGCCAGAAATCCAACTAAAAACAAGTAATTTGTCACGTTGCTTTTTCATTTCATCCACATCATTTGTTATGGGCATAGCAGCACACAAAGCAACACATACACTTTTAAAGTCATAGTAATAATCTCTAAGCTCACGTCCTTTCTGACTAGAACGATAAACTTCTTGAGATAATTGATATAACTTTCTCAAATTACTTGTTCCACTAAACCATTTGTTCACTAACTCCCACACCTCCTTTACAGTTTGGCAATGTTGCATGGACAAAATAATTTTCCTATCGATGCAATTAATTATGCGTGACAGTAAAGCCTTATCAGTATTTTTCCATTCCACAGCTAAAGTATTATCAGTAGGACATTCTTTTTCTAGGTGGTCTCCCTTTCCCATACCATCTAAATTCACTTTAATAAAAAATCTCCATTCAGAAAAATTAGACCCATCCGAGGCCAAAATTACATCAACTAATTTAGATGGTGTAGAAATAACAGTGATATTCCTTTCTTGTGCCATTTTAACTCCACCCAACAGATTCAACACAAATACTGAACTTCACCAAATAAAGGGTTCTGCTGTCCGTACCTCTTTTCACCAAAAAGAAATTGCAAACTTTCAACACCTCCTACCTCCCTGGACTCAGCACGACGAGGCGATTCTGGGAATATAAAATCCGTCCGGCGACGTCGCCGGAAACAGCCTCACGCGCCGGCGCGTGGCGGTGGAGCTGCTCGGCGGTGGTGGCGCGTGAAGGCGCGTGGCTTCTCCGGCGGCGGCGCGGCTTCTCCACCGGTGTCGTTTGGCGGTGACGACGACGACCCAAGCTGATCTGAGCTTGTTCTCCACCTCCAAAGCCTTTACCTGCTCCTTTCCCTCGTGCGGCAGTTTGGGAACGAAGCTACTGTCCGACTCTGCTGCAGACAGTGTTTCACTCTCCTCTCACTCTGATACCATGTTGAAAGCTCACAGGATAGTGTATTCAATATGTTCTATATTACACTCTACATACAATCTGTTCTGCATACAACATATATATATGCAAAGAGAAAGGAAAACAACAAAAAAAACTGGACTGGGCTGCCGAAGACTCTCCACAGCTCAAGGATACACAGCTCAATACTACACAATGCTCAATGACACAATGCTCAAGGAGAAATACTATTCTAACAGCATACATAACTTTATTGCTCATTTGGTATTTGATTGAGCTGTTGAGCTGAAAGTTATATGAGAATTGGAGTTAAATTTCACAGTCAGAGGACTTGAACTTGAAGTACAACTAGGATTTAAGCCCATAACATTGGAAAATGATCAAGTTTTATATTCCCATGAAATTTGTACCAAGGAACAAATTTAATCAAAAAAGTTGAAGTACCAGACTTGAACTTAATGAGCTGAACAAACCAAGAAATGTAGTACTCCCATTTTTCAGAATCACTTTCTATTTTCTTATTCCCTCCTGTTCTCATTGATAAATTCAGAAAAATGATGGTACTTGTATTTTTTTAAGTATCGTGGCCGAGTAATGATCTTTTTTTCATGGTTAAGGTTTTAGTCCCAATTATTTCAATTTTCAAGGATGAGCATTCAATGTTATGCAATTTTTTTCATCATTTTGTTAAAGTTCACTTTGTTACAGACTCTGTTCCTTTTTATGGCACAGTTGAAGCAGTTTATGTTGTCTTGCTTGATACTCATTTTTGTGAATTGTTTGCTCAGATGGCTTTCTGCTAGTGACTTGAAGAAGGTGGCACTTTTTGGTTGTCCTTCTCTTGTGAAGAAACATGTATATTCTGCCAAAATGTTGCGAAATTTCTTCAGGATTCAGGAAGACACTGTGAGTCTACTTCATATGGTTCCTTTCTAAACCCCTTTCATTCCCTCGAGATCTGTTATATCATTTATAGAGCATACAATAACACCAAAGTTTGGCCATTAGTCCTTTCCCATTAGGCCATGGAAACTAATTCTTGCTTCATGTGATCATGTCCTACATGGAGTACATGATTTGGGTGCCTTGTACACTTGCTGTGACTACTTTCTTTAATATCATTAATCATGCTTTCAGACTTTCCCCTTCCTTCCTTAGTTGAGTTCTTATTTGCTCTTATATCAGGTCTGCGGAAAATGTGCTTTAAGAGACTCATGTAAGTTTGTGAATCAGCGCATGTGGAACAGTAATGCCAAAACGCTTCAACTACATCACGTAATGAGGACTATCACTCTGTACGGCTTGGAATCAGTACCTACAGAGTTGGCCGTGCCAGAGGATATTAAGAAATCTGTGAGTCGGTTGCTCAAGGAGGTTGTAAAGCTAAGTAAAGTTTGTTAAGATTACTTCACAACCACATGATAAGCCGTCATTCTGCGTAGCTTACTGAAGTTGCTAGCGAAATATTATGTCCCCTAATCACATCCACCCAGCCTGTTTTCCATTTGATTGTCTTAATTACATTAACAGAGGTAGAAATTATTTTTCAATTGAATGGAGCTTCCAACAAGGGCGGGATTAGTCAGTGAACTTACGTCTGCATAACAAATAGCATCTCTACAATTTTTTTTTATCCACTTACAATAGTTTAAAGCTAACAAGGAGATGCTGGTTTGTTTCTCTGTTAAAACAGATAGACAAAAGTGCTTATTAGTTGCTGGATTTTATTGAATGAACCGAGTACTAATGAGAACTTTGACAGAATCAGATTTTGACCGAGATTTGTATACTATGAAGAACCTTTTTGTTTGAATAATCAGACCTTATGTGAAGTTTTAAAGTCTATAAAACGATATTTTCTGATAGTATGCGACACTCTCTTCTCAGATATCATCTTTGTATGCATAGTTTCTTTACGTTATATACAATATGTATATGCATATGTATTAGCAGAGAGAGCTGTGCTTTGAATACACTAGTGAATGGAACTGTTTACTTTCTTTGATTGAATTATTCACTGCTTTTCTTTGAACATTTGAGCAATTGATTCTGAGAACTGGAAGCCACTGAGCTTTACTTTAATAATTGCATTTGGTTGTTTCTGTATTTGAATTAATTAAAGATATGTAGAAAGAAGGGTGGCCTTTATTCTTGTATTTGAAATACACTTTTATCTACTCTTTTAGTTTTTGACACTAAATTTTACCATGTTTACATTCAAAAGTGTGGGAGCCATTGATTAAAGAGGCACCTCTGTTGAGGAAATATGTGTAGGTTTGCTGCCTCATCATTGGACTTGAAATTAATTTCCATCCACACCAGTTCGGACTAATTAAAAGGTAAGTATTGGCCCTTAGGGATGATAATTTAACTTGACTCCGATGGAAAAACACACAGGAAGATGGCGCCATCTCTGCCGACTCCATTTCTGCACAATACATGAGCTTCTTGAAGGTAAATATCCCATTTTAAACTCACATAGTGATTACGAACTCAAACAACACTGATTAGATATATTTTCAACTACCTAGGTTTTTAAAAATTTAAAAATATTTGTTAGCATAATCTTAGTTTTAATGTTAACAAACAATGTAACTAATAATTATATTTGAGTGTGCATGATACACAAAATATTTGTGTACTGGTTAGTTTTACCGGAAATATGAAGAAAAACAAATGGCAATCTTTCAAAGATGGAATGAATGAAAAAGAGCTAAAAGAGTTAGATTTTACTAATGTGCACCAAGCTACTTCAACAATGTTATCATTCTTCATCACCGAATTGAACTAATACTACTAAACCCGCCAGCCAAGTTTGATGCTATTGCTATGATTGCAAAAATAAATAAACAGTGCAACATCCAGACTCGAACCAGCGACCTCAGGATGGCAGAACACGCTCCAACTCCCCAAGCTGCTTCAACATTGCTGTTCCTCTTCATCACAGCTTATTGTTATACTATTTCAAAACGGTCCAGCAGCCCACGTGCACTCATCCGTTGAAAATTGAAATCTGCCCGTTGGAGCCTTTTGCTTTTTCCCGTTGCAGCAGCGTCAATTCCGCTCCATCTCTGCCTATAAATACAGCAGCTCACTCCAGGAACAGGAACACATTTTGCCAATCTTCCTCCATCCAGTAGAACATTCAGAGATAAAATCTTCATACCAATTATATTTGTTCTCAATCTTGAAGACTTGTGAAATTTATTCTTCTTAATATTTAGCCTTCAAGATTAGTTTAGGTTGAGTGTTGAACTTATATTTTTTCATCCTTTTATTCAACCCATGGACCCAAAAATCTTTAAACAACCTGTCTATTTAGAAACACAAAAAGTGTAAACTCAAAATCGTTATTGTATAAGGTATTTATAAAAGGACTAAGATAGTCCTTGGCGTGTAGAGACTAGAGGAATAGTCTTTGTGTAAAGCTCATCGACGAGGGGTGCTCGTGGGGATTGGTTGCGGTGCCTACCAAGGCGAAAGTAGACCGAAACTAGTGGATTGGAAAATCTTGAGGGGATTCTTAGGTAGTAGATTAAGCAAGTTGCTGAAGTACTATAAAATATCGGTCCATTCTTTCTCTCTCTTTACTATTCTATTATTCATCCTTAAATTGCTTCTTATTAATTTTTATTTACATATTGCATGACAACTATCGTTTAGTATTATAGCACAATATTTTAATTGCCTAATTCACCCCCTCTTAGGTTAAATCGGACTTTCAATATTGTTCATTGTTTATATGTTGTTTGTAGAATTGTAGGGTACATTATTTTTGGATGATATTGCTTGCTTCTTGATTTTTGTCTAGTGTATGTTTCTCATGATTATATTCATTTATGTGGTATAACTACTAGAGAGTGTGAAAATTAATTGCACAGATTTTGTTGAAATCTTGAAGTGGTATAAACCAGAGTGCAGTGATGTTGTTCAAGGTTTACTGTCAAGTTAATGGCAAAGATTAAAATTAAAAATTTTCTGAGCAATTTATGGAAATCTGTGAAAAGTCATTGCTTATGTGAGTAGTAAAAGTATACCGTTCTACACTTGTAATTTTCAATGGAATATATTATACTTACTCCAAATAGTCTTATCTGCAGTTTACTATTTAGCTCCAATTCAAGTTTAGGATGATAGCATGATGCATACCCATGCACTTTTAACACTATGTTTTGGTTCTTGAATAAACTTCATGGTTTAATGATAATTAGGCTATAGATTAGTCAGAGTCTAATGTTACTATCAAGCTATATCATGAAAAGTTCATTGTCATGTGATGTTAAATTGATCACTAGCCATAATGTAATTGTTCAGAAAATACAATTTGGATTGCTGGAGGTTTCTTAATACTAGATTAAGGCATCTATTAGGCAAGATTAAATTGTAAAGAGGCTACATGTGCTGCTGTAGTCCTAGTCTGTTACTTGTGTTTTGAAGATGCTGATGTGTTATAATTTGGAAAGGCATGGCAGTTGTGAATTTAATAAAATTGGGTATATGAATTAAAATGAGGATAATTACAATATGAAAACTTGCGTGTTTCTAAATTAAAATGGGGATAATTTTTGAATCAAAATCCCAATGAAAACATAAGTTCAAAGTTTGTATCATATACTCTGAAACTTGTGCTTCTGATTGAGGTACATTATTTCTGTTCATTAGGTACATTATTTTAATCAATAGGGTACATTATTTTAATCCTTCATTTTTGTGTGCTTTCTGATTTGAAAGTTGTGTTTCTGATTAAGGTACATTATTTCTACGCAATAGGTACATTATTTTAATGGATATGATACATTGTTTTTATGCATGATTTATCATTACTTTCTGTTGCGCATTCAGTGTATTCTTTTAGTAAATATCTTACTTCTTTGTAGAGCATGACTGAATTTATTCGGCACACCCTACCCCTTCTACTTAGAAATTTGATATTCACTAAACATTATATCAATGTGTTATGTTACTAACATTTTCGTTGCAGCAAATATATCTAGCCAGGACTTAAATCTTACATTACAAAAGGTTACAAAAACCTATCGGAAAAAGAAACAAACTACAATTACTTAACAGAATCAATATGAAAGATCATCAGATTATATGCTAGAGAACAGAGATCAAAGAGAAATCAAGACAGGTGCCGATATGATCAGGGCACTGCTCCTAGTACTGTAAAGAAAGAAAAAGGTAAAAGGAAAATTCAACATCAGCCTAAAAATGAACCTGGATTGCTCAAGACAATGATGTCACCTATGGAGGTAAACATACTATTGGCAAACCTCACTATTGGCCAGAAAAACTCTCAGAGAGATTGGTTTTGGATCATTGCTAGAATTTAGATTGTCCAGCTTGGACAATAGGTTGAATACCTATTTGGTACAAAATTTTGATGTGTGTATAGATGTGCTCTGAAGTTGGAGAATGAAGAAATGTTGCTGACAGAGGATGATGTGGAGAGCACATTAGGCCTCCCTAAGGGTGAGATTGAAGTTGTTGAAGGGAACAACTCAAATGCAACAGAAGAATACACCACCCTACTGGAGGAATGAAGAACGAGTTAGGGAATAGACAGTTGTTCGACTTTCCCAGGGAATAGTTGAGAAGAAAGACCATGGTCACCTGTTCAAAAGGAATTTTGTGGTATTTGTTGTTTCCAGTTTGTTCAAGGGCCACGCCAACATGACATCAAACTTTAAAATCTTGTACTTATTGTTAGATGTGAACAACATAAAGAATTTGAACTGGTGTAGGTACATTTTCAAAAGTCTTATTGAAATAGTACAATGTTAGATGTGAAAGATAAGACTTTTGAAAATGTACTCTAACAATGTACTCTTTCAAATAAGACTTTTGAAAATGTACCTACACCGGTTCAAATTCTTTATGTTGTTCACATCTAACAATGAGTACAAGATTTTAAAGTTTGATGTCTTGTTGGCATTGGCCCTTGAACAAACTGGAAACAACAAATACCACAACATTCCTTTTGAAGAGGTCACCATGGTCTTTCTTCTCAACTAACCCTGGGAAAGTCGAACAACTGTCTATTCCCTAACGCGTTCTTCATTCCTCCAGTAGGGTGGTGTATTCTTCTGTTGCATTTGAGTTGTTCCCTTCAACAACTTCAATCTCACCCTTGGGGAGGCCTAATGTGCTCTCCACATTATCTTATGTCAGCAACATTTCTTGATTCTCCAACTTCAGAGCACATCTATAAACATCAAAATTTTGTACCAAATAGGTATTCAACCTATTGTCCAAGCTGGACAATCTAAATCTAGCAATGATCCAAAACCAATCTCTCTGAGAGTTTTTCTGGCCAATAGTGAGATTTGCCAACAGTTTGTTTAGCTCCATAGGTGACGTCCTTGTCTTTAGCAATCCAAGTTCATTTTTAGGTTGATGTTGGATTTTCCTTTTACCTTTTTCTTTCTTTACAGTAGTAGGAGCAGTGCCCTGATCATATCGGCACCTGTCTTGATTTCTCTTTGATCTCTGTTCTCTAGCATAATTTGATGATCTTTCAGATTGATTCTGTTAAGTGCTTGTAGTTTGTTTCTTTTTCCGATAGGTTTTTGTAACCTTTTGTAATGTAAGATTTACTAGATATATTTGCTGCAACGAAAATGTTAGTAACATAATACATTGATATAATGTTTAAAATTTCTAAGTAGAGGGGATAGGGTGTGCCGAATAAATTTAGTCATGCTCTACAAAGAAATAAGATATTTACTAAAAGAATACACTGAATGTGCAACAGAAAGTACTGATAAATCATGCATAAAAACAATGTACCATATCCATTAAAATAATGTACCTATTGCATAGAAATAATGTACCTTAATTAGAAACACAACTTTCAAATCAGAAAAACACACAAAAATGATGGATTAAAATAATGTACCTAATAAACAGAAATAATGTACCTCAATAAGAAGCACAAGTTTCAGAGTACATGATACAAACTTTGAACTTATGCTCTCATTGGATTTTGATTCAAAAATTATCCCCATTTTAATTTAGAAACATGCAAGTTTCCATATTGTAATTATCCTCATTTTAATTCATATACCCAATTTTATTAAATTCACAATTACCTTTCCAAATTATAACACATCAACATCTTCAAAACACAGGTAACTATAATTACAACAGCACATGTAGCCTCTTTACAATTTAATCTTGCCTAATAGATGCCTTAATCTAGTGTTAAGAAATCCACAACAATTCAAATTGTATTTTCTGAACAATTACATTATGGCTAGTGATCAATAACATCACAAGACAATGAACTTTTCATGGTATATAGCTTGATAGTAACATTAGACTCTGACTATAGCCTAATTATCATTAAACCATGCAGTTTATTCAAGAACCAAAACATATAGTGCTAAAAGTGCATGGGTATGTAGCATGATATCATCCTAAACTTGAATTGGAGCTAAACAGTAAACTACATATGAGACTGTTTGGACCTTGTGGTCTAGTAGCACCCGGTTGCACTCCCATATGGAAGGGGGTGGGTTTGAGCCTCAGTAGAGACGATATTGACTCTTGACTCTTTGTCCTTCAGTAGTTTGAGAAAGTAACCTTAAAGAACATCACTGTACTTTTATTTATATCATTTCAACCAAACTATGCAATTAATTTTCACACTCTCCAATAGTACTTTTTAAAACCCTAGGTAGTTCAAAATGTATCTAATCAGTGTTGTTTGAGTTCGTAATCGCAATGTGAGTTTTGGTATGGGATGTTTACCTTCAAGAAGCTCTTGTATTGTGCAGCAACGTAGTCGGCGAAGATAGCGTTGTCTTCCTGTGTGTTTGTAGCAACGGAGATGGCGTCAAAGAGAAAAAGAGGGTTGTTGTGTGTCTGTTGGTCTTCGTATGAGGGAGAAGCATGTTTTATATTAAAAGAAGAAGAAGAAGAAAGAGCACGACATGTGTCACGTCGCGCATCTAACGGCGCCGTCTCTCTAATGACGTCGTTTTGAACCTTAGTGCATGCAATAACAATTACGCACCAGCTGGGTGCAAGTAGTGCACCAAACATGTAATCTCAACTCTTTCTAGACTTTTATAGTTTTATTCACATCAAGTGGATCTCACAAAAAAATAAATTATTTGGAGTAAAGACCATAAAAAAAATCCCGACCCTATTTGTGAAAAAATCAATCTTAATTTTTTTGTTCTGCAAAATATTTTTTATTTTTTTAAAATCATTGATGTAGTTGCCCTCAATCTTTATTTTTTGTACTTACTTATTTTGATTTATGGTCCATAATGCTATGCGGACCCTGACTCATAATATAAATGGTTGATTCCCCTTATCCGTCATCAACTATCAATCGTTATATCGTGGACCTTAGTCCTATACGATGTTTTAAAATGCAGTATCTGTAACACAAGAGTGCTGAAGCTCGAACCCACCACCTCCCGTATAAAGGGAAGGGTTTGATGCCACTGGACCACAAGGTCCTTGGCTTGTTTTAATTTTTAATTTTGACAACAACTATTTGTTGTTCAGTTTATGTTTTAGGTTTTTTTTTCTAAGGATTAAATAGGCCATTCAACTGCACACCAATTGCAATTGAGTCTCTGAACAACATAAGCTCATGCAATTCAACCTAAAATGACCTATTTACCTGGAAACTTACTGATGTGGCAATTACTGAATTTAAAAATACATTTTTAAATAAAATAATTATTTAATTTTTTTTTAAAAAAACACCTTTGTCTCCGCCGAAAAAGAAGTTTACGTCTCGGGCCGTCTCCCTGGCCATGGAGATGAAGCTCAGGCCGTCTCCCTGGCGCTTTCATCTCCTAAGGTGGCTTCGTCTCCGGTCGTCTCCATGGCCAAGGAGACGACTTGAGACGAAGCATACCCCTTAATTTCCGGCCAGAGATGAAGGGGCTTTTTAAAAAAAATATTAAATAATTATTTTATTTAAAATTATTTTTATATTTGATAACTGCCATGTCAGCATGTTTTCAAGTAAACAGGTCATTTGGATTGAGTTTTGCGTTGTTCAAGGACCGAATTGCATTTTTTTTTAGTTCGATGATCCAATTGCAGTTTGGTGTGCAGTTGAGTGACCTATTTGACCCTTATTCTTTTATTTTTTTAATATTGTAAAGCATGTGTACGTGTCTTGTGTTATGCGTCTCATGTTACGTGGTACCTTAAGTGTATGAATCTTGTACTTGAAATGAAGTAACTATAACATGCATTTTTGTGTCTTGTGGTATGCGTTTTTGTGTTTTATGTTATGCAATTCTATACCTTAAAAATATTGATTTTGTACCTAAACTAAAGCAAATATAAAACATTTGTATGTATCTTTGTGTTGTGCGTTTTTGTGTTTTATGGTATGCAATTATGTATCTTAAGCGTATAGATTCTATACTTGAAATAGATTAGTAATTGTGTAATACTGTCACATAACATATTGTGTCTTATTTTACGAATTTATGTATTGTATTATGAAATTATGTGCCTATAGAACATAAATTATCTACATAAATCAGATTTGAAAATAAGTAAATATATAACATGTGTATGTGTCTTGTGTTGTGATTTTGTCTCGTGTTATAAAATTATGTATCTTAAGAGTATTGATTCAGTATTTAGAATAAATTAAAAAAATTTGTTAAAATATGAGAAACGAGAAACTACATAATCTATTAAAATTTAAATTTCAAAACAAGTCGTTTTGATCCGGGGTCCACATAACCCTTGTCCACGATATAAATTGCCCATCAACAGTCACATGCTCCAAAGATAAAGTTGCATTCACAACATCTATCATTATTCCATGGACTGAACCATAAATAAAAATACAAATACTTTAAGCCACAGAGTTTATTTATATTATAAAGCAAAAGATGAGTAATCACATAATTAGTACATTTAGTAGCATATATAACAAGCAGGAGTTTTGAATGTATATGAATTGGCTTACGATCCATTCCAGTCCATTTAGCCTTTATTTTATTTTAAAATAAGTCTTTAATAATCAGTATATTACTTATGTACTTCTGATGCACATCTCTTTGTAAACAAACAGGAAACAATCAAGTAGGAAGCATTTTTGCTTAAACCTTTAATTTCAGAATTTTCTGTTTCCAACCTACATATTAATGCATGCACTTCAAGTGGAAAACCCCATCAAAGCAAAGATACAATGGCTCATTACTCAAGCCTAAAAATCATCAAAATTGTACTGCATAGTAAAATTAACCCATGAAAGTGTGGATTCAAAGCTTTCAATGTAACGACATCCTAAAACAATTCCCAGAGAGGAAATCAAAATCAGAATAATCTCAAAACAACCATCATTAGATGCCTCTATATCGATTAAATTTGTATAAAAACAGATGAGCATGATAAACTAATGAAGGGTTGTTTCAAACATGTTGGAAAACAATTGGGGTTTACCTCGACAGACAGCAATGCTTTTGGAATCACCCTACATATAAAAATAAGGAAGAATTCAGTAATGCACCGAATCCCACCAAAACTCTAATGTTAAGCGTGCTTAGGCGGGAGTAGTACTAGGATGGGTGACCCCTGGGAAATGAAACCAACTATGCACAATCAAAGAGTAAAAATTCAAACGGGGTTACTCTTTTGTTTACCCAACAATATGACAGCATCCATCATACACTCCTTTGGAAATGAAACCTAAGCTTCCACCACCATACAAGTATACCTTCATATTCACTCAGTCAAAATAAATATCTACAAACTTTTCATTTTCACTGTGAATGTACTCAAATAAACATCAGAGAAGGTACAAAAAGAATGACTGTCAAGTTATGCAAACTTCTACCAATCTTTCCATCAAATGGTCACTGTCAAAAGACTTATAAACTACAGATGTGAAACTTTCACAAAGAACAAAGGTTTGCAAGACATTTTTACTGACACATGACTGCATGTAATATTTTCAGGAAAAAAAAACCCTAATGTAGCGCTGTGACTATTGAACATCAACTAAATGGTCAATGCCTACTGATCAAACGCCTATCCGCTAAATGTGGTTAGACTTTAAAGTGTACTTTAAGGAATACAGCTCTTGCTACATGTCCTAATCTTATTGAAAGAGGAAAACATAAAAATGAATAAAAATTACAACTCATTATCTTTTTTTTTTTTCATAAATCGGAACATACCACGCAAGAAGGAAGCAAAAAATTAGAGTACGTATTTACTCCAAAAGATGGGGATTCAGGTGGTTCACTTCACTAATGGAAATTATATTTTCATGGTCCTCGTCAACTAGGGTGGTAATATAGTCCTTTCTCATCTAATGCAATGAAAGTATAACAAATTAAATGAAAACATACTCTCAACATCATACATGATCACAAGAACAGATGGGTCCCTAATTTAGTTGGGTATAAGACTCCTAAATCTCTCTTGAACTGTTTTATCCCTGCATGCAGTGAGAGAGAGAAGAGAGAGAATAAAATTTATAAAGCATATGAAAGAAACTAATGATCCAATAAAAGATCCGGTCAGCATTAAAAATATCAATGAAAATGTTATCTCACAGATGCTGGCAGTAGATTGCCTTCTCAAGAGCAAATACTAAATAGCCATGAGTATTCATTACTTAGGAAATTTTTTTTTAAAGCATATCTCTATAAGCTGATATAAGTAAAAGAGTAGAAACCATGAACCACTCCTAACTTCACCATTCAGTGAGGCACAAGCCACAAAGTGACTATATTTGTAGTTGCAGTTAAATCTAAGTACCACAAAAGCCTATATTACTTGCGTCTTTCATATCCAGGCAATCATTCTTTCCCTGCCATATTTCATTTTTTTGCACTAAAAGCTTTTAGCTACGATATCAATCACCTATAGCCTAACTGCCCCCAAGTCAATGAGTCATATTTAACAGGTTAGTAAACCTATATAACACAACTTGGAGTACCACAAGCCTATATATCAACTAACTTTCTAAAAAACACTCAGTTCTACCTAAAATGATCAAGTTATTTAATAGAACCATTCAATTGGTTTCCCTTCTCCCTAGAAGAGAACTAAAACTGAGGCAATGGAAAAGGAAGCAAAATGCAATGGAGGACCAAAAATAAATAAATAAATAAAAGCTTAACATCTGGGGATGATAAAGCATAACTAAGGTGAATTAGACGTTGCAGACACAAGCTGTGTTAGATACCACACATTAAACTTGGTCTATGAAATAAAGCTAATACTGATAGCATCAACAGCTAAAAACTCAACCAGATAATGTGGCTAAGGAGTGAATTAATTAATCCACAATCACTGGGATAGTGAAATTTGTGCTACACCAAAAGCATGTAAATCCATAATCAAGGAAAAAAAGCGTTTGCATTAATGAATGGGGCTACAGAGGGGAACCATGATATGTTTTGGAATTTAAATCAATTAATGGTCCAAAGAATCCCCATTTTCTCAAGATAAAACACTTTCAGAGTTACAGTGATGAACAAAGTACCTTGAGTCAAGGATGCAGGCTGTATCCCATCAAGTTTTGGTGAAACGATGCTACAATCTTGGAGGCAGGAAGATAATGGCAATTGTTTTAATTGTTTAGGTAACATACACTGTATAGCAGAAGGGGAATGCCATAGAATTGGAGGGGAAGGAAAACACTGTCAAGCCTTACTGCCTTAGATGGCAAAGTGAATGCTTAAGAATACAGATACATGTATATCAGAAATACCATCTCATACAGATGATCAGATAATTTCAAAGACATTGCTGGTATTGTATAGAAATTTTTATACATCTTACAAACAAAATGGTATGCTATCAATTATCCTAGCAATATGTAGTTTGATGTTGATCATCACTAAATTGCCCCGTTGTAAGTTGTAACAATGCAGTTCAGTTGATTATAGATAATAGGATCAGGCGTCATAAGTTCAGCAGAAAACTCTTGCACACTTAAGGATTGAAGTTTGCCCATCAAATAGTTGTTTGATGATTAAAAAAAATTATTGAAGGCACAACAGAACTTATTAAGGTTTAATCAAACTACTAACATCAGCATGCTAACAGTAAGAAAGATCATAGAATTATACATACCCCATTATAAATTTTGCATATTAAATTATCATACACACGAGACGATTAACTACAATTAAATCAACATTCCAACAGACAATGATACATGGATAGAGCTTAGATTAAGAAAATCATTCATATATTTAAACTAACAAATGGAGAAGCAATTTTGTCTTTTATCAAGTCACACTATCATCAATTTTGGTGCACCAAAAGGGAGAGGTTCTCACTGGTATAGACGAACTACAACACACCTCCAACCTGTCCCAAAATCGCACCTCGGATAACTTCAACATCAAGGGCAATGATAAACACACCCCTTTCTCCACACAAATCAGATGCCTGGGTTTTATCCTATTTTCTAAGCTAAAAGAAAAGTATTGTGGGAAATCCAACAGTTCCTTCAACTCCCTCCCCATATCCACCAAAAAATATTTGGATTTCGGCTCAAAATTCTCCTCTATACTATAGCAGAACAACGAAGGGAATCTCCTGAACATTACCGTGGCTTCTCGTTTCGAAAACCCTAGTTTCTGGAAGTAATCGAGCCGGGGTATAAATTTGGTCTCCACGGAACAGGAAAGCAGAGTCGCGCACTTGCTAACATCCTCGATTCCAACCGCACTTTGCAGGAAATAGAGAGCCGGACGGAGCTGCTCCTCCACGCTGCGGGTGAGCAGCCGCGGCCGGCGGCGAATCACGGCGGGAAGATGCCGGCCCTCCACCCTAGCCTCACGGAGCAGAAAGGTAACCGCGGGACGAAGAGTAAGCTGGAGAGAGGCGGTGAGGATTTCCGGGCACATGTGCAACACGCGCCGAATTTCTTGAATATTAAGGTGGAGATTGTGCAAGAAATCAACGACGGATTTGAATTGGGGGAGTGAGGCCGAGACGAGCAGAGGATGGGAAGTGAGGCAATGGAAGGAGTCTATGCCAAGGGAATCCAAGTAGAAGAGGTTTTCTTGAAGCTGGGGATTCAAAGATTTGGGATTTGGAGGGAGAGAAATGGCGGAGGAAGAAGGCGGTGCAGGAGGGAGGCGTAGGAGTTTGGGCGGTGGGGCGGGAAGTTGGGGTTTGAGAAGAGTGGCGTTGGGGGAGATGGTGGAAGAGAGGTAGAGACTCTGAGGCATGGAGGCGGTGGTTACATTGCTCCTTTGATGGAAGGTCATGGGAATGGCGGAAAAGGATAAGAAGGGAAAGGAGATTACATTGCCCTTTTGGATGACTCTCTACTCATCACTATCATAGAACTAGAGGCCATATATATACACTAGTATTTTTACCCGTGCGTTGCACGGAATGAATTTGTTATAATATTTTAAGAAATATTTGAATTGATATACAATTATATAAATTATAACATCGAATATGAGTATGAATAAGTGTATAAATGCAATTATAGTATGAGTCTTCCTTGCATGTAACAAATATCACAAAAATTCAGTGTTCTAAAATAAGTGTATAAATGCAATAGGTAAATAATTTACATTATTGCATCATATTCATTAATTTAATTACTTGTCGGTTAGTTATTGCAAGATCTTGAGGTACACTTATATTTTGATATTCAGTAAGTATAACTATATTAGAGAAAAAATTTACATGGGAGTAATGAGATAATCAGTTGAGTAATTGTTGGTTGACCGTAGAGCGTTGTGTTGGAGGAAGAAGATGATATATAGTGAAGATGATATTGCCCTTCACTATATATCATCTTCTTCCTTCAACACGTTGATATTCTCTGGACAAATAACTGTTGGAAAAAAATTAGCATAAAATGGCATTTTACTGGCAATATTGTGGTACAAATATATGTGGGGTCCACTTTCGATTTGGGTCGGGTCAAAGTGGATTCGTGTTCTTCGTAGTTAGACGAAAAGATTGATATATTGTACGCTCAAAACTGATAATGGGTGAATGAGAAATTGGTTCTCAAAGTTGACCCATTTGAGTTAGAAAAATATAGAAAAAAATCTTTCAAGTAACTTTTGTTCCACATTGGTTTGAGAAGTGGTTTGCACCACTACTTATACAAGAGTTTTTCTAAGGCTTATTGAATTGTATAGCATAGAGGCTCTCTCTCGCATGCAAGGGGGGAAGGGTGCAAATGAAATCCTAAAATGAACTTAAAAAGGCTTGACTCATGCACCGACACCTGCATGCACGAATATATATTAAGCACCATACCATAATACAAGTTAAAACTGATGATATTGTTTTTATTAATAGTATAGATTGCATTGCAAAGAAATATATATACTGAATTATTACCATTAGTAATTCTAGTCTAGAATTGTATTACGAATAGGAACGTAGGGAAGAATATATTTTATTAGGAATTCTATTTTAGTTTACAATTGTATTAGGGATAGGAATTGTATTACCATATTTTACAATATTACGCAAACCAGAATATTATAGGTCTGTTTTGGGCGGGAAGTTAAAACTGAGGATATTGTTTTTATTAATAGTATAGATTGCATTGCAGAGAAATATATATACTGAATTATTACCATTAGTAATTCTAGTCTAGAATTGTATTACGAATAGGAACGTAGGGAAGAATATATTTTATTAGGAATTCTATTTTAGTTTACAATTGTATTAGGGATAGGAATTTTATTACCATATTTTACAATATTACGCAAACCATAATATTATAGGTCTGTTTTGGGCAGGAAGTTAAAACTGAGGATATTGTTTTTATTAATAGTATAGATTGCATTGCAGAGAAATATATATACTGAATTATTACCATTAGTAATTCTAGTCTAGAATCGTATTACGAATATGAACGTAGGGAAGAATATATTTTATTAGGAATTCTATTTTAATTTACAATTGTATTAGGGATAGGAACTGTATTACAATATTTTATAATATTACGCAAACCATAATATTATAGGTCTGTTTTGGGCGGGAAGTTAAAACTGAGGATATTGTTTTTATTAATAGTATAGATTGCATTGCAGAGAAATATATATACTGAATTATTACCATTAGTAATTCTAGCCTAGAATTGTACTACGAATAGGAACGTAGGGAATAATATATTTTATTAGGAATTCTATTTTAATTTACAATTGTATTAGGGATAGGAACTGTATTACCATATTTTACGCAAACCATAATATTATAGGTCTGTTTTGGGCGGGATGTTAAAACTGAGGATATTGTTTTTATTAATAGTATATATATATATATATATATATATATATATATATATATATATATATATATATATATTGTAGTTTCATTCTGTTTCAACTACAGTTTCATTTAACATTATACATATATTAATGTTATTACAATGAGATCTGTTATTTAATTTCATTTTATACACACTGTAGTATTATTACAACATCACTAATTTATAATTCTAATTTAGCTACGACTTTATTGGACAATATACACTCAAATATATGAAACTGTTATTCAATTTCATTTTATAAATGCTGCAGTTTCATTTCAACACAACTAAAGTATCATTTCAATTCAATTACAGTTTCATTTTAGATAGACTGTAATTTTATTTTTTTCTGAATACACCAAAAATACGAGAATTGTTAAAATTTAATAGCTGTCGTTCCTTTACTTAAAGAAACATCGCCGTTTTCGGGCTGTGTGGACCATGGTCCACCGTATAACAATCGTGATTATAATTAGGGGTGTGCATTCGGTTAACCGAACCGTTTTAACCGAAATTTTAAAACCTTTAACCGTTAACCGAACCGAAGTATGTGTTACCGAATTAACCGAACCGAAAATTTTTTCGGTTAACCGATTAACCGAAATTTTTTAACCTAAAATATAAAATTCTAAAAATAACACCTAAAATAATAAATCCAATTAAAATAAAATACAAATCATCCATAACTTCAAATATTCAAACATCCATAACTTCAAATCTTCAATCTAATTAGTATTTAGTATTTATATTTAATTATTTATCTATATATATAAAAATTCGGTTAACCGTTCGGTTAATTCGGTTAAGCAACCTTCCGAACCGAATTAACCGTTAACCGAAATTTCAAGATTCCTTTAACCATTAACCGAACCGAATTTTCGGTTCGGTTAATGGTTAACCGAAATTTTTCGGTTCGGTCGGTTAACCGAAAAATTTCGGTGAATTGCACACCCCTAATTATAATGGGTGGGCAGTGGCGGGGATGATCAAGCGTCTCCGTGGGCCGAGTTGTGTATGGGCTATTGATTTCGGGAAAATTATAACAAATTATTTGTAGACCATGATCCAAAACGACATTCAAATTATATATTTTCAGGTAACATATTATCTGCATTCAATTAATAAATTACGTACGTGTAAATAAATTGAAGACACATAATATATTAACTACAAACACATAATATATTAATTACAGACACATAATATGATAACTGTAATCACATAATAAATATGTTAGATGCATATTATGTATATACAGTTAGTATACTATGTGTTTGCAGTTAATATATTATGTGCTTGTAGTTAATACATGGGAAAGATATAATTTTTAGTTTATCAATTGTTCCATGTTAGCGATTTTAGTCTATAACTTTTTACCGTTGCAATATACACCCCTAAGTCTTCAAAAAAGTTACAATTTTAACCCATAGAGCAACAAAACTATCAAACTTTATTAAAATATTATGTAATAAATGGGTATTTTAGTACATTTGAATGTTTCTTCTTTAATTTTAATCTTGTTTAGTCATCGATATTTCATTTGTAAAATACTTTTAACATGGTCATGTAGGGAAACATAAGGACGATGTGCCACAATTGAAAAAGAAAAAATGTAGGGAAAAATGTTGTCAAATCTCTATTTTGCATATGAAATACCAAAAGTGACAATGTTATAAAGAACAAAGATAATAAAATTTTAAAAGAATTTTTTGCACTTTTAGTCCCACAACTATGGTGTCACTTGCAGGATTGGTCCACGACTTTCAAATTTTGCAATTTTGGTCCATGACTATTATTTTTCTTGCAAAAATAGTCCATTTTCAGTCAACTTCTCACCGGAAAAAAATTCCGACGAATTTTTCAGCATTTTTTCGCCGGAAAAAAATCGGCAGCTTTTCCGTAAATTTTTCACCGAAAAAAAATTCCCTTTCAAGTAGGATTAAAATAGACAATTCTAAAAAACTAATTAAAGTTAAAATTAATTCATTTCTAAAAACATACGTAGCCAATTCAATCTTAGTAAAATTAAGTACAAATTTAAAATTATTTTTACTTTAAATATAATTTTGAATTTTTACATTAAATTATGCAAAGATGATAACCACCAAGCTACCTTTGAACAAAATAAGTAGTATTCTCTTCCACAATTAATGATTAGATCCAACTATACACTGCAGCAATTTGATATAGAACCGTGTTGTGTTTCTCTACCAACAAATGTTGTTCAGTAACTTAATTTAAAGTACAAATTCAAAATTATATTTAAAGTAAAAATAATTTAAATTTCAAATAAAAATAAAAATAATTTTTAATTTGTACTTAATTTTACTAAGATTAAATTGGCTACATATGTTTTTAGAAATGAATTAGTTTTAACTTTAATTAGTTACCAAAATCAAATTAACTATACATATGTTTTTTAGAAATGAATTAATTTTAACTTTAATTAGTTTTTTAGAATTTTCCATTTTAATCCTACTTGAAAGAGATTTTTTTTTTCGTGAAAAATTAACGGAAAAACTACCGTTTTTTTTCCGGCGAAAAAGTGCCGGAAGATTCGCAGGATTTTTTTTCCGGCGAGAAGTTGACTGAAAAAGAACCATTTTTGCAACAAAAACAATAGTCGTGGACCAAAATTGCAAAGTTTGAAAATCGTGGACCAATCTTGCAAGTGACATCATAGTCGTGGGACTAAAAGTGCAAAAAATTCAATTTTAAAATATCATATACTAAGTAAAATTTTAATAGAGTTTAATAACTTTGTTGTTCTAGATGTTAAAAATGTAACTTTTTTAAAGAGCTAGGTGTATATTGTCATGGTAAAACTTAAGGATTAAAATCACTCACAATGAACAATTAATGGACTAACATTGCATTTTTCTCTTAATATATTATGTGCCTTCAATTTTTTACAGATACATAATCTATTAATGGAATGTATATAATATATTAATTGCAGATACATAATTTTTAAATCAGGATCCATAATGCAAGGTAAACCCTAGTCCATGGTATAACAATTGGAAGGCAAAAACTTGTGTGAGACCGTCTCACCGTGAGACGGGTCGGGTCGGGTCGGGTCAAGATGTAATGTAATACTTATATGCACAAATGTCATACTTATATGCTCAAATGTAATACTAATCGTGAATAAAATTTTTGCTACTTATATGGGTAAATGTAATACTTTTAAGGAAAAATACAATACTTTTACATTTCGATTAAAAAGTGTTACATTTTCCCTCAAAAGTATTATATTTTCCCTTACAAGTAAGGGACACATGTCAACATTACTTATTATGAAAAATGTAATACTTTTTCTCTTATAAGTAACAAAATTTGTATTCTTGATTAGTATTATATTTGAGCATATAAGTATGACATTTGCACATATGAGTATGACATTTGCATGGTGCTTCGAACCGACCCGACCCGTCTCACGAACAAGGATCCGTGAGACGGTCTCACACAAGTGTGACCCCAACTGGAATTGGCAAATTATGCTGTGGAACCGAGCCTATGTTCACAAATTTAGAACTCTATGTTCACAATTTTAGAACTTTATATTCACAATTTTATATCGCAATATACACAATTACATTACTCAATATTCACAATTTTTGGACTATATATTCACAATTTTGTTATATAGATTCAAAAATTGTGTTATACTATTGAACATAGAGTTATAAAATTATGAACATAGAGTTATGAAATTGTGAATGTAGAGCTATGAAATTGTGAACATGAAGTTATAAAACTATGAATATGGAGCTGTGAAATTGTGAACATGGAGCTATGAAATTATGAACATAAGTTATGAAATTGTAAACATGGATCCAGATCCACCTTACAAGGTGGACCGGTCCATGGCATAACTGATCAGAATTTGGATGAATTTCTGGACCCTTAATCCGTATCAAATTTTTAGAAAATTCGTCGAATATTTTAAAATTCAACCACATCGGATATATCTTGTTTGAAACTATCGGATTTCATAATTAGGATTTAGGGCTTCCATCAATATCTAAAGTCATGAGTCATTTAAAGGATATATGAAATTGAAAATTTCATGATATAAAAAAATTAAGGGTCATTTAAGAAACATATCAAAATAAAATTTTTACAGAATATATAAAAAATCAAATGTCATTTAAGGGATATATCAAATAGGAAATTTTGAAAATTATTTTAAAAAATTAAGGGCCATATAAGGGACATATCAAATTGAAAATCTCACATATTATATAAAATATCAAAGGTTATTTAAGGGACATATCAAACTAAAAATTGTACATATTAAATATGATATAAAAAACTAAGGGTCATTTAAGGGACATATGAACACTAAGGGTCATTTAAGAGACATATAAACACTGAAAATTTTATAGATTATATAAAAAATCAGCTCCACAAAACTCAAACCCACCTCATTTCATATGTGTGTGTAACCGGGTGTCAGTAGACCACAAGTTTTGGCATAAGGGATTTTACTTAATAGACTTATATAGACATATCAACATTCAAATTTTCACATAGTATATCAAAGAATTATGGGCTTGATTTAATAGACATATAAAAAAAAAATCACATATTACATCAAATGAACAATAGATATTTCATAGAAATATAGAACATGGAACATATTGGAGTATATTACAAAAAAAAAAAAAAAAAGGAGGAATAAGGTTCAAATTGGCTACTGAACGTAACTTAAAAGTGCAATTAAGCCACTGAACCAAAAAAAGTACAATTAGGCCACTAAACCATCCAAATGTATGCAATTTCACCTGATAGCAGGTTACCATCCATTTAATCAGGTTACTTGATTACATGGACGATGAATTTACATTTTAAAATAATTTTTAATAATAAACTATTAAAATAAAAAAATTAAAATAATTTTAAAAATTAAACTAAAACACACACACACCATAATAAAGTAAAAGTTGTTTTACTAAAGAAGTGGAGTTTCCGTAAATAATAATAATAATAATAATAATAATAATAATAATAATAATAATAATAATAAATAAATAAATAAATAAAAATAAATAAATAAATAAATAAATTAATTAATTAATTAAATTTGATTCATCCACGTATTCCCTATCAAGGTGGGAAAGGGTATTATTAAGGGGGGAGAGGGTGGCCGCATGTGTGTGTTTTTATTTTTATTTTTTAATAGTTTATTATTAAAAATTATTTTAAAATGCTAACTCACCGTCCATGTAGGCAATCATACATTTGGAGTGTTTAGTGACCTAATTGCACTTTTTTGGTTCAATGGTGTAGTTGCACTTTCAAGTTACGTTCAGTGGCCAACTTGAGCCTTATTCCAAAAAAAAAATAAAACTATAAAATTAATGTTTTCTTAATTACTTCGTTTCTCCAATAAATTCCGAAGAAGCAAGGACTTTGGATTCCACATACAAGTAATGCAAGTTATAACCTATGGGCTTCCACCACCAGTTACTAGATCACCAAGAATGGGTCACCGAAGTTTGTGAGCTACAAATTGTAATAATATTTCAGATATTCAGAGAAGAGAGTCTCAAATTAAACTCAGACAACTGAGAGTCGAGAACTTAGGCAACTGAGATGAGAGATCAGAAAAGAGAGTTTGATAAGTGAGAAGAGGGTTGAGAGACCTCAATTGAGAAGAGAGAATTAGAGAAATGAGAATTGAGTATTAGGACTCTATATATGTAGTTGTGTTATATTATGAGTCTCTGTCCCAGTCTATTTATGATTCCTTAGTATATATATCTATGTAACCTGAACATGCATTCTCTGTTTTTGAATATACAATCACAATAGTTCTCATCTGATATCAGTCGCTAGGGTTTCTCCATGGGATTCAATGGCTGATCACGACGGATTTGTGAATTCCTCTGAACGAATCGTCTCAAATGTCGCTACCGGTTTTACGGTCTCTACTACTGTGTCTTCTCTCTCCGCTGCTCACCACTTTGTGAGTATTAAACTCGATCACTGCAACTATTTGTTCTGGCGAACACAGATGATCCCTTTCCTTTGCAGTCATGATTTAATGGGGTTCGTCGACGGCTTGTATCCCTCTCCGGCTGCTACTCTTCCACCGGCGACTGCCGATGCTCCACCGCAGCCGAATCCCGCCCATGCCGTCTGGGTGCGCCGTGACCAAGCCCTATTGTCGATGCTGGTCTCGTCACTGTCCGAGGAGGTCATCTCCATCGCTGTCGGCCTTCACACGTCGCAAGAGCTTTGGGAGGATATCGAGCAGTCGTTGGCGTCGACGTCCCATTCCAAGCAGCTTAGTTAGCTTAGTCAGCTGCATAGTCTCCCGCAAGGCGACTCATCTACCATTGATTACCACGGTCGTGCTCAACTCATCGTGAAAGATCTCTCGCTTGCCGATCGGAAGGTTTCTCTCGAAGAACAGAATCTGTGTATTTTCTGGGGATTAGGTCCGGAGTATCGATCTGTTACCGCCTCTCTTACTGTTCGTGGGCGTCCTGTTACGATTAGTGAGCTCGCGGATTTGCTTGGAGCCTAGGAGTTCATCGCCGGCGACGAATATGTGGCTGTCCAGCCATCGGCGACGGCATTTGCTGCTCAGCGTGGGGGACAGCGTGGGCGAGGCGGTGGTCACGCGGCTGGTGGCGGTGATCGATCAGGCGGTGTCACTAGTTCGCACCAGCGTGGTCACGGTGGTCGACCGTGGCGAGGAGGTTCCGGCCGGCAGCAACAGCAGCATCGCGGGGGAGGCCGAGGGCCTGGCAAGCAGCAGCAGCTCCAGTGTCAGATATGTTCTAGCTACGGTCATTCTGTTTTTTCATGCTATAGATTGCCACAAGGCTTTAATCCGCAGGCCCATTTTGTGTATCAAGGAGAGCCTTCGCAGTCCAATCCATCCTCTCACACCTGGTTTCCTGACACGGGTGCTACGCATCATGCCACCCCTGACATAGCTGCTCTCTCCAGTTTAGATGCTTATGGTGGTAGTGACACTTTACGTGTCGGTGACGGTACGCATTTATCTATTAGTAATGTTGGTCATGCTTCTCTTTCTGTTCCTTCCAGGACTCTTAGTTTGTCTAATATCTTGCATGTTCCCAATTTATCTGCTTCTTTATTATCTGTGCAACGTTTTGCGTCAGATAATGATAAGCACTATTTTTATATTTAATTTAAATTAATTCTTATAATAAATTAGTTTTATTTATTTTACATTATATTTATTTTAAGTCTTATTTTATATTTTATAATAATATGATAATTAGTTAAATAATTAGGCTTAATGGACCTATTAATAAGAATTGGACTTAATTGATTATTTGAGCTAATTATATATTTTACTTTGTTTTATTAGTTAGCCCATTTTCAATACTTTTAATTTATTTTAATAGTTTTAGTTGTTCAGTAGTGCAACCCATTTTTAATTCTAATTTACCTTTGTTTTCTTTTCCTTTTTTGTTTTGTTTTTAGAAGTTACGTACGTGACTTAATTTCTAATGAATAGCAGCAGCCCAAGTTTTAATTAATTTACCTTTTTGTTTATTGTTTTGAGCTTTGAACGTAACAATCAAATTGCGAAGACCAATTCCGCGAACTGCTGCTGCTACGTAAGATGAGCGACGAATTCGGCTGCTGCGTGCGGACAAGGGACGATTTCGGCTGCTGCATGCGACGCGTGGCAACTAATGTGATTTCGGCTCCGCAAACTTCTCCTACGAATGAACGGACCAAACTGAGCCAACTTTAATATAAATAGGAATGTTTTTCTTTTCAGTATCAATCAAGTTTTTCGTAGAATAATTTTATTCATTTTGTAAAGACTTCCTACGATGTCCTGCTGAGTTCTTAATTTTTCAATTCGATGATTATTGAAGTTTGATTCTACAAGACCAGTAAGCTTTATTTAGCCTAAATTATTCTTTGCACTTTGTTATCTATATATCTTCTGTTATATTCATATATATGAATTATTGCTTGATGAATTGTTGCAATAGGGCCCATTGTTCAATTGTCAAGTTATTAATTTGCTAGTTAGAACCTTGAATCCGTAATTGTTTAAGTGTTCTGATGTTGGTAGCAAATAGCACAATTTGATTATAACTGATTTTCAGTTTGTGTTATGAAGATATATAGTCTAGCTTAAATGAACCGAGCTTATGAGTTTATTGGCTAGGATTGGTAGTCTTTCTAATTCGATAATGCTGTTAGTAAATTAAATCCTAAGAGCTTGTTTAGGGTTGTTTATTAGCTAGGGAAGTAATTAAAGAGCTTGTTTTAATTACCGACGAAGTAAGGAAAGACAGGTTGTTAAAGCTTGTTAATAACCATAACCAATCTAGTAAAGAGTAAAGTTAGTTTGGCTTGCATATCAATATCTGTCTTGTTAGAATTAAACTGATATTATTCCTTGGGTTGGATACCATTTGCCATTGACATTTTCTTGATAATTATTTGCTATTTGAAATTATTTTCCATTTTCCATTTTATTATTGCTATTTAAGTTTCGATTCTCATTTCATTATTTATTAAATCTATTGCTAAAGATAAGTCTAACCAATCTCTGTGGGTACGATCTTACTCGTCACTATTACAATTCTTAAGAGTAAGTATTTATTATTTGTTGGTTTCGACACCCATCAGATAATAAGGTCTTTTTTGAGTTTCACCCTTCGTTTTTTGTTGTGAAGGATATTCAGACCAAGGAAATCCTTCTCCGGGGCAATAGTTCTGGTGGGCTCTATACCCTGCCCGTGCCTGCTTTCCTCTCTGCTCGTGCTTCGGCCTCTACATGGCACGATCGTTTATGTCATCCACATCAACGTGTTCTTAGTCGTGTCTTACAGTCTTATTCGGTTAGTCAGTCAAATAAGTCCGTCTCTAGTTTATGTTCTGCGTGTCAAATGGGTAAATCTACGCGTTTCCCATTGCCACGAGTTGAGTCTCTTAGTTCGAATGTACTTGATTTAGTTTATACTGATATTTGGGGACTTGCTCCTATACTGTCCCTCTGATGGTTATCGTTATTTTGTGTTGTTTGTGGATGACTATTCTCGTTTTACTTGGTATTTTCCTATGAAATTGAAGTTCGAGTGAGTTCCAATGGACGAGTGAGCTCATTCTACTTCCACCTTCTTCCGCTAGACGAGATTCACGTGCAGACCAACGACGAACTCGGCGCTTTCAAAATGAAATGGACTTTGGGAATACGACATCAACAAGGCGATGTAATTATTGTAAGGCACGAACTCATGCTTCAAACCAGTGCCCAGTGTTAAATTATCACTCGTAGGGTATATTTTTTTATTTAATTGCAAACATTGTATCACAAATTTGCAGTTTGATAATAATCTAATCCACTTTATATATTTATCTTATTATAACTCAATTTTTTTCTTTTTAGTCATTAACAAATCCAAAATATATTTGTTTAATTAACTAATCATTAATATAATAATTACAATAAAAATAATTAGTTTAATTAAATAATTAAGAAATCATGAATATATTTGTTTTTTTATTTATAAAAAATAAATTTTTCATGATTACTTTAAAGTTGCAAATGGAACATCATTTATATCACATAATCCCAGCAAACTTGATAGTCAACATGGTAAGGGTTTTCAGAAATTTATTTTTGATACATTAAAACAAATTTATTTTTGATACATTAAAACAAATAGCAACCATCAGACTTCAGTTCTCGCCCTTGTGTATTCTAAGTAGGCCTGGGCATTTCGGTTCGGTTCGGTTATGGACCGAAAAACCGATCGGTCCCAAATGTGCAGAAACCGATCGGTTCGGTTCGGTTAAAAACCGAACCGAACCGAAAACCGATCGTTTTTTTTTTTTTTTTTTTTTATATAAAAAATATATATATATATTTGGGAATATATTAGATTAATAGATTATTAGGCAAACCCTAAGGCAGTCCAGTCCACGACAGAGCAGTCCACGACAGAGCAGTTCTCGGCTTCACGCACGCAGCTCTCCGACTCCGACCTCACGCACGTCGCAACTCTCACGCAAATCTCCGACTCTGAAGTCTGACCTCTCTTCATCTCCGACCGGCTGGTGCTGGTCAGCTTCTAAAGTCTCTTGATGGCGGAGGTAAACTTTCCTTAGTCTTTTTCTAGTTAATATCCTATAGCTTACCGCCTTGACTTACGCATAATGTTCTTGATTTTAGGCCTTTAGGATATGATTTTGATGTTTTAGTTTTTCATTTGTAGTTTTTAATTGTTCATTTGTTCTTGTTCTAGGATTTTGAAATTTTTTAAATTTTTTCATTTTGATTTAGGGTTCTTGATCTTGTCAGAAATGGCACGTGATATCCTTGCAATTCCAGTTTCTAGTGTTGCATCTGAGTCTGCTTTAAGCACTTCAGGCCGTATTTTAGACCAATACCGGAGTTCTTTGACACCGTATATGGTAGAGGCATTGATTTTGACACAAGATTGGTTACGGTCTTCACTCCAATCTGATGCAACTGTAAGCCTCGTTCAAATATTAGAAGAAACTGAGTTTATGGATTTGCTTGCTGAAGGTAAGTGACAATTCTAATTTCTATATTTTATTATGAATTTATGTATAGTATATACTAATACTAATGTACTATATTACTTTATGCTTTAATCTTTTATTATTTATCTTGTTTTTTTTTCCTTTTGTTTTGTTGTACAGAGATCCGCAAATCAGCAGGGCAACATCATGATATTGATATGTGATGATGGATGAACAACTGAACAAGATATAACTTTGAACTTTATGTTTGAACTTTATTTTGGTGTTAAACTTTGGAAAACTTATTTGAACTTTGAATTGTTATTTTGGTGTTAAACTTTGGATATGTTGATTGTATTTGAAACTTTGAATTGTTATGTTTGTATTATCGTATTAGACTTTTGATTTGGGATATGTTATGTTTCAAGTTTGTAATATTTGAAGTTTGGGATATTAGTAGTATGTTTGAACTTTTATTTGCTATTTCGTTATCTAATGTTTAGATTTTGGATATTGATTATGTGAATATGTATTATTTGGTAGTATGTTCAAAAACATAGGAAATGTTCACATTCAAGGGTCTAAAACCGAACCGAAATAAAACCGAATCGAAACCGAACCGTTTTAAACCGAACCGAAACCGAACCGAATGCTAATGTTAAACCGAATGGTTTAATTTTTTCAAAACCGAAAAACCGAAACCGAAACCGAAAAAACCGAACCGAAAACCGAAATGCCCACCCCTAATTCTAAGATATGTATTTACTTGTATTTTGATTTTTTTTTTTAAATAAGTAAGAAGGTTCATTCTCATTACAGAAAAATCAATCGAGTTAGGCTCTTTTCCCTGATTGGAGAACCATCCCAATCTCTCCCTGTTTGGAAACCATGTTTGGCACACTCCCCGGTGAGTAATTGATTCGTGATCTTCACTGGCATTTGGGTTTATCTTTATTGCCGTCCTTAGTGGTTAGGGCAGGTGAGCGGAGCACGGTCTTTATCTGCAGGTTGAAATTAGAAAGCTTCTGCGACAGATCTCTGGATATCTTAACCTTCCGCGACTGATCTCTGTTAGCCATCCGCGACCGTACTCTTAATGTGCGAACATTAAGATGTACAATTAAAACCACAGCAAACATGCCGTAAATAAATTCCGATATCACTAAAGGTAGTTTATGCTTTTCTAATATGTATTCCAGCACTGTGATGTAGCTAACCGACATGGCTAGCAATGTTAAGTGTAACATACCGCTCCCTAGATCAAAGGGGAGTACGAATAGTATCAATGCTAAAGAGAGGTTCAACGCCAATGTGTTAAGAGGCACAAACACATTGAACAGGCTGCCACGGGTTGACATAGACAATCCGAAGAAACTACTGTCCGAAGCGATTTGGGTGGTTGTTGTATGATCGGGAGTTGCGGGCGCGATGCCAGTAGGGGGTTGGAGGACGACTTGGTAGGCGGCGGTGGCCACGAGCGTGGCCACAACTAACATCATGTTGCGCTTGTCCATGGACATGCCGCTGTGCGCGCGAACAATAATACGGATGGTTGTTTGCACAAATGTCTCTTGGGACATGAAGAATGTGCGGCGATGTTCCTTTGATATGTCTTCTTTCTCTTGTTTGATCTCCACTATCTTGTTGCTGCAGCCTTGTCCTCTCTCGGTGGGGGTATGTCCTTGCTTGTTTTCTTTGGTTAGAGACACAAACCCCTTTAGTATTCTCATAACCTGCATATATATATATGCATTCATGTGCATTTAATACAAAAATAATGTACTTTTAGTATATTAAAAATGTATATTGCATTCATGGTCCACACAGCCACGTGGACCATGGTCCACACAATAATTTACCCCCCCCGGTTGAGTAGTACTGTTGAACCAAAGGGTCTATTGAGCCCGTTGAGTAGTACAATTAAGGTTCTTAAGTTTAAAAGGTTAAGATGCGTCATTTTATAGCTTAAGGTGCGTAGTTTTATAGCTTAAGGTGCGTCACTTTTTAGTTTAAAATGCATTAGTTTAATACTTAGTGTGCGTATGTTTAAAGGTTAAGGTGCCTTGTTTTATAACTTAAATGTGCAACTTTTATTTTTATTTTTTGAAACAAAGTTAGTTTTATAGTTTAAGGTGCATCAGTTCGAGCCAATTAATCATATTAATCCAGTTTCAAGGAAGTGCAATTTTTTTAAAAAAAAACTCCTTATTTTAGCCGTTGATCCAATCTAGATTAACGGCTCAAATCTCACCACATGTTTCACTTGAGAGACTCTTCTCACGTGAATCATCACTTCTCTATATATAAAAACTAAGGCTATCTAAAATAAATGTATCCTTATGCATGCGCATGCATGCAATTCAATGAAAAACGTTAAATGGTGTATATGCACATGCACATATATATCGCACATAATTAAGCTAGTGTTACAATAATCACAATGTAAAATTACCATTACTAAAACATGAAATGTTATAACTAGTGTCATCTAGCTAGTCACTGCTAGAGAATTGTTAATTTTCAAACCTTTTTCGATTACACAAAAAAGTGGACCAAAATTTTTAATGTGATATTATATTGGTGTGTATTCCGTCAAAACTAACTTATATTTTGAAAGGTTGTTTTAGTTATATAAAGAGTTAATAACCAAAACCGGGATATCGAAATTAATTATTAATTTAGTCATCGACTATAATTATTGGCTAATTAAGTTCTAAACTATAAATACCCTACTCAATTTAATTAGTTCTCCGTTATTGTTCCGACTACCATTCCACATGGCCTTTACTTTCCTGATTCAAATGTGTGCAAGTTTTGGTTTGTGGTTTTGTATGGTTGATAGTCCATAGTGAACTAGTTGTGACATAAGACAAAAGGGGAGGTTGTGGGTTTACTTTAATCTCCTCCCTACAATGAAAGAGGCAATTGTGGATTTGTAAGGATGCGAAAGAGATAATTAAAAAAAAAAGCGAAAAGAGTCTTTAATTTGCAACCCCCTAATTGTTTTTGAGGTAAAAATAGAGTGGGTGAGACAAAATTCGTAGAAGCGCAGTTAAGATTTACTTTCAAATTTATAGTTAAATGACTTAAATCTTTGATGGGGTATTCATTTCTCTAAGGCAAAGCTCTAGAAGTTGCAAAAAAAAAAAGAAAAAAAAAAGCTAAGAATGTAAAAAGCCTTTGAGTACTGCTGACTCTGACCTAAAATCTGTTCATAGCTACTTTCTCAACCTACTGAAGCACAACGAGTCACTGAGGCTCAAACTCACTCCCATCATCCATGTGAGAATGTTAATCGGGACACTGGATGCCACTTGACCACAAGGTCTTTGGCATGAAATGAGAGTCTTATGTTATAAACTTGTTCACAATGAAAAGGGACTTTGGGTAATGAGGAAAAGTTGGATGAAAAGACTAGTGCATCATTTGAGTCCATCTTGTATATGTTATATGCTTATATGACCCTTTTCGTTAGACCATTTTTAGCCAAGACCTTATTAGAGCCAACAAGAGTGAATTGGACTTGGCGTCTCCAGACTGAGAAATTTGAGGTAGTGAGTTTAATGGGAAGGTTGGTAGGAGCATTAAGTTGAATAATTTGGTCGGTAGATGCAGAAGACGACCTAGAGGCCATTGATAAAGATTGATAGAGGGAATGAGGAAGAAAAAAAAAACTTCATAGGAGATTCAGGCTCTTGATACCATATTAGAGTATAAGCTGATTGTAAGTTGTATTCAATACTAAAAGGTTAACCCACTATAAATAGTGTACAAAGGAGAAGGAATAGTGAGAAGTTACTACTAAGCTAGTCTATAGGAATGGAAATAGAGCTAACAAACTATCAAGGAGAATATTAGCCACATATAGGCTTAACAAACCTTTAGACAAAAAATCTTGTGTTTAAGCTTGAGTGGTGAGGACCCATTTTCATGAATTTTTAATGTGGAAGTGCTGCCCATATGAGAGTGTGTCTTGTTCTTCATAGTTTTTGGTTAAGAAAGATATATTCCATATTTACTCAACCTTGGATATACTCAAGATTTTTTTGGGTGTTGATCATTTGTAACTCTTGACTTTGTCTTGATAGAATGCTTTGGAAATCATTTGTTAGCTCCTCAGTCTTATCCATTCTAATTGCTTGAGGCTAGGACAAGCAATGGTTTAAGTGTGTGTGCAGTTGATAACACTTATTTTTTTACTATATTTTACCCCTTACTTTATTCCATTTTGTGCATATAATTATATTATTATGGTGTGTTAAGTTGGGAAATTGGACTAATCAATGCATCTTTGCTTATAGTTTTAGCTAATTGCACAATGAAGGGAAAAGGAATCATTTAGGAGCGAACTTAACCAATTAAAGAGTTGAAAAGTGCATATGAAGGAAGCAAAATGTCATTATAATTTATAAAGCAACTCGGGAAGAAATTGTGTGAAATTGGGTGAAATAGAGACGTGGCAGTACATTTCAAGCATGATTACGGGCGTCGTTACACTCGTGAAAGAGGCCTTCGCTGGTCATGAGCATTGACATGCCTGTGACGCTACTGTTTTCACAGACGGGCTACAACATGCCTGTGTCGTTGCCCGTGTGCTTGCCTCTATTGAGAGATTTAATATGTAATTTCCAGATCTGGAAAGGGAGTGAGAGAGATTCGATAGTAGCGAGTAGCGAGTAGAGAGTAGAGAGAATTCAAACCATAGACTAAGAAAACACTTTTCTTTCTTCTAAAAAGATGGATTCATATGATTTGAAGATCCATCACCAAAAAGGGTTTTAAAATCATTTCCATTTTGAAGATAAGTCTATTTGTTGTTTTCATCTTTATTGTTTTTATGATGATGTCTTTCCTTTATGTCTTTACTTTATTTGCTATGATTATGAGTAAGTAATCCTTTAGAGTTGGGGCGAGGATGATATGAGATTCCAATGCCTATTTGATATCTATTGCATGAAAGGGGAAAACCCCAAACCACAGTTTCTAATGTTGTGGATATTTTGTGTATTCTTGTGTTAAAGTGTGGTGCACAACATTCTTAGCACTAATCTTGTAGGGAACTAAATCAAAACGAAAGTTTAGATTGATATTCTCATAGCCCCCTCTTGCAACCCCCTTTAATCTTCAATGAAAGCATGTAGAGAATTTAGAGATTTAGATTGCTTTGAGCTTCACTGTAGGGAGTTTATGCATTACGAAAGTGAGGCAATCATGTCTTTAATTTAGGCTTACATTGACCACGGAAGTGGCTTGTAATCCCAGAATATGTACTGGTGATCTTGGAACCCAATTAAAGTAGTGTTTTGTATCCCCTTAATCCTTAGGCATAGTATTAGAATCGCATGTTTCCACACCCTAAATCCTTCCTTATGATTTTGAATAGTTATTTGTGATTGTTTGTTTAATGACTTTAATCCCCTAATATTGATCATGCTTATCTTTCGGGCTTGTTTCTTTGACCTTTTGTCTAGTCTTGCTCCTTCAAAGATCACACCAAAAACTCCACCCCGAGAGGACAACAAAAAACTAAATTCGTAATTCACTTTCTACTAGGATCACAATCTGACGACTTGTGGCCATTTTTACCATAGGTGAAGCATTTTCTGTGAACCTTGTTCTTGAAAATGCCCCCCTTTAGACTGAGTTTTAATTTGCTTGTCCTTCTGGGTCTTTTTGGAGCTTTTATCGTGTTTCACAACGTTGGCCTTAGTGCTACTTGGGAAGGGACCCTTCCAATCATTCTTTATGTTGCCCTCATAAATTTTGAGTCAGAGGATCAACTACTCTAGGTTCATTTCCTTTCACTTGTGCTTAAGGTAATTCTTGAAGTCTTTCTAACTTGGAGGCTATGGATGCCACTTGGAAAGCTTCACTCACCACCATGCCTTTGTCACAGATCTTGTTGAAGATTATTTGCATTTCTTCAACTTGACTTAGAACCAATGTTGCAAAAATCGCGCCTAGGCGCTAAGCGGCGGCCGACCACCTAGAAAATCACCGAAATCGATGATTTATGCGGCCGGTTGCCGATGTGCCCTAGGCGACCGACGATTAGCTATTGTTGCATTTTTTAAAGTGGGTTATTTCGCTAAAAAAAGTCATTTTGAGAGAAATAATCATAAATCATTCAAATCGGTCGCAAACCCAAAAATGTATAAAACAAAATTCAAAGTCAGCTACTCTAACATTGATACTTTGTGAGTTGTGACTTTGTAGAATTGTGTTTTTATTCTTTAGACTTTTATACAATTTATTACAATTCTAGTTGTTTTTTTAGGTTATTTAATATTTTAGTATTAACTATTAAAGTATTAAATAGTTTATAATTATCAAATCTTTATAAATTAAAAATTAAATAAAAAAGGGCATCCAAGGAACGCCTAGTAATTTTTATAACCTTGCTTAGAACGGTTCTTGGAATCAATCATTTTAAAGTCAAAGAATCAACCGACTACAGATTTCTTTGCATCGATATCCTCTCTTTTGTACTTGTGATACAAGGTTTCCCACAACACTTTGTTTGTTCCATGTTTGTAGTATATATCTTATTGTGCATCATGCAACCCGTTGAGAACGTAGTTTCGGCAAAGGAAATCCGAATGCTTGCAAGCTTGCATATCACTCACGGATTATACATTTTTCTCTTGTTCCTTTAACTCAGGAGCACTCTTAGTGAAGTGCCTTGCCAAGCCAAGAGTTGTCAGGTAAAATAGCATCTTTAATTTTGTTGTCACCTCTTGAAGTTTGATTCGTTGAATTAACTTCTCCGACTTTTCAACCTAGCCACTTAGTACCGACAGAGGTACCTGCATCGTAGGGATATACCCTTGGATGCTACCATCAGTCTATGAATCAAGGTTCACCAATGTTTTGGAATGTGCAACTTCATTGTTGCTTAGATCATTGTTGTTCACATTGTCGTCCCCATTGGTATTTAATTCAGGAGTTTTCTATTTCCAGGGAAGAAATTAAACAAGGAAATAATGTTTTAAGCTTGTAGGAATCTAAGTCTGAAAAACAAGCACAAATGAAAAGGTTTAGGAATTCAAGTTCAAGTCATGTAATAATTACATTTTCTTTAAAACTTTATTTGCTACCTCCTAAAGGTACTAGGAGCGTTATAACCTAGGTTTCTTAGGATAAAATGAACTTTAACTTATAGTTTGAGCACTCAAATTAATAAGTCTGGTGAGCTAGAAAAAAGAAGCACTAAGAAGATTTTATGAAGGTTGGGAGAGGTTTTCTGGAAGTTTATGAGAGAGTAGAATGAAAACAAAAATTTTCCGAGACTTCTTTCAAATGCTCTCCCTAATTTTTATAGGATATTAGGAAGTACTTAGTGATAATCGCATTTAAAATTGAATTTGAATTTAAAATTTTATAACTCCCGGCCGTGTTCTTTATAGAGTGTCTAAAATATAAAGAATTTTAGGTACATAAATAATGTTACCTCAGTTTGATGATCAGTGTTCTTATTAGCCAAATCCATCAAATTGTTGCCATCAATATCATGCTTGTCCAACACAGAATTCTGTCCAGTCCTGCACACCCACCCAAACAGCACTTTAAAAGCATCAACACGCTTTGAAGCCACCGCAATATGCAAGGGGGTTTTGCCTTCAACCGTCACGTCAGTAACGGCTTCAGGGCATGCCTCAAGAAAATCAATCAACAGATCCACTTTCTTCTTCACATCATCATTCTCGTCGTTACCCATAACGGAGACCAAGGAGTGCATCGGCGTTATCTTTCTCCTCCCCGCCACTCGAATCAGCCCACTCTCCAACTCTATCATCTCCCTTGCGGTTTCCAGATGTCCGTTTTGCAGAGCCAGGTGTAACGGGCTTAGGCCCTCACAATTCAGCTTCCTGGAAAAAGACGGCATTAAGCTCATCATTTCCGCCGCGAAAATGGTGTTGCCATGTGACGCGGCGACGTGCAGCGGCGTGTGTGCAAATGGGGTGTCCTCGATTTCTTTGAGGATGTTTGGGTTTTCGGGGATTATTGTTTCGTACAGAATATCTACGTTGTTTTCTTTGGCTGCAGTTTCCAAAACGGACAACATTTTCTTTTTTTGTGACTCCGAAATGGTTAACATTTTTATGAGTGCAAAGACCAAAGACCAAAGCTCTGCTCTGCTCTTACTGGCAATATATAGGTGGACGACACACTCACATATTATATTCGTTAAGTACATTTTAAGTAAATAATATATTCTCTAACCCTTTTGAAATAAGTTTCAAAACTATTCATTTAGAAATAGTTAATTACCCAAATGTTCCTGGACTAAAAGATCAATGTTTGAAATTTGATAGCCGAATGGGGGATTATGTTTAAAGTGGGAAGATTTCTTATGTCTCCCACCTTACACATTGCTTATCAAAGAAATTTACATTCAAGTATGTAGACATCCAGGTACGTAGTTAAAATTTCTGTAATCTAATTTGTAATTAATATGATTCATTACGTAAAGATGTAGTACGTGTGTGTATGCGTGTGTATTTGCAATATTGACATTATTGTTCTAATATAGACATTATATATTGAAGTATTATATAAGTTATTTACTGAAATATAAATATAAATCTATAAATCATCATCATCATCATCATCATCTAGCTAAAATCTAAATGAATATAAGATTTTAATATAGAGTACTAATATTGGGCATCTATTTTTGCACATCGCGCATGGAAAAGACAAATTATTATGTGGACCATGATCTAAATAGCTGTGTGGATTATAAATGTAATATACATTTTTAATATACTAAAATGATATTATTTGTGTACTGAATGTACATTATTTGGTAATATATAAAAAATCATGTACTTTCAAATAATGTATTTTACGTATACAAATAATGTACTTTTAATATATTAAAAATGTATTTTTTATTTAAGATTCACACAAATGTGTGGATCATGGTCCATAGAATAATGATGGCATAGAAAATACCAGTTAAAGAAATAAAAATGAAAAAAAATACTATTATATGACCCTTATTTTTAGTCAATATATTAATTCAATCAACATTAGAAATTTATGCCAAGGACCTTGTAGTCCAGTGGCATCAAACCCTTCCCTTTCAATAGGTTAAGAAAGTAGTTATGAACAGATACTGCATTGTAATAGAATTAGTACGTTAGAAATTTATTTATTTTTAAATGATGAGTTATGAGTATCTTCTTTTTAGAAATCTCCAACTAACAATACTTTTAAGCTTGTATATTTTTGCTATTACATTCTCTACTTCAACTTATTCAATCATATATATTAATTACTTATTAGCTGCAATTGAATCTATGATTCTATGAACTATAAGAACTAGCAAGCTTCTATGTTATTTTCAACGAAATCTCTCTTCTTCTTTTTTTTTTTTCCACCTTTTGTTCATTTTGCATTGAAATTAAAGTTATGAACAAGAATACTTTATGTACATTTTAAGTAAATAATATATTCTTTAAGCCTTCTGAAATAAGTTTCAAAAATATAGGAACAACTAAAACGACTTTGAGTACATTGCAATTCAAAAACACATTCTCTAAGCTTTTTGAAGCAAACCTAAAATAGACCATTCATGTAAGAAATTGAAGTTATCCATAAAGGTATTAATTTTTCTTTTTCTATTATGTTATATGACTTGGTCAATGAAGAAACATACATACATATATATTGCCCTGGGAGAGTTTTGGTGAAAGCATGCTTCTGCGTGAAAATGAGAACGAATCTAATCTATACATCTAGGTAGATCATTGGTTCAGTAGTTTTATCGTGGACCCACAAAACTTTGTGGACTATGGTCTAAAAACGGCACTGTTTCTTTAAGTAAAGAAACGATTACCATAACATCTTAATGGAGTTCCGCAAATGAAACTATAGTTTATCTCAAATGATACGGCCTCATATTTGTTTGTATATCAAAATGAAATTGTAGTTATATCGAAATAAAATTTTAGTTGTGTTGAAAGGCAACTGCAGTGTATACAAAATGAAACTGAATAACATTTTCATCACATATTTGAGTACAATGTATATTATCCAATGAAACTGTAATTATACCGAAATGATATTATAGTTGTGTTGTAATGAAACTATAGTGTATATAAAATGAAACTGAATAACAGTTTCATATATTTGAGTGTATAATGTTGAATGAAACTGTAGTTATATCGAAATGAATCTGTAATTGTGTTGAAAGAAAACTGCAATGTATATAAAATGAAACTGAATAACAGTTTCACATATTTGAGTGTATATTGTCCAATGAAACTGTAGTTATATCGAAATAATATTGTAGTTGTGTTGTAATGAAACTATAGTGTATATAAAATGAATTGAAACTGAATAACAGTTTCACATATTTGAGTGTATAATGTCGAATGAAATTGTAGTTATATCTAAAAGACACCATAGTTATATAAAAAAGAAACTTTAGTTGTGGTGAAAGGAAACTGTAGTGTATATAAAATGAAACTGAATATGTTAAACTAATATAGAGCTACTTTGCTCATAACGGCGCAGACAGATGCCGTTTCTTTTCATTTAAAGAAACGACACCGTTTTGGACTATGGTCCACAATGCTTTGGGAACCATGGTCCACGGTATAATTTGTCTTAATGTTTATGATTGGTCTTATCATTTTATAAGCCCGGGACAAAATAAAAATAAGACCCTTAATATATGAAATTAAAGGATTGTATGCGTTAATTGCAAATAATTAAATAATAATTTTAAATTTTTGTATATAAATTTTTATTTAATAAAACATTTTAGAATGGTCTTGGGGTAGTGTTCTTTCAAACTGTGGGCCCTATATGAAGTTTAATTATAAATTAATTCAACGTTCGTTGATATATATATATATATATAGACATGTATTCAAATGAGGACACATACATTATGGTGGACTATGAGGACAAATCTTGTTCATTGATTTTGAAAAATTAATGGTGTAGATTAATTATAATTTTAGATGATGTTTGTCTAAAAAAGGCGTGTTTTGAGTTAGATTAAGGGGATGAGGGTAGTTTTGTCTATTGTAGAGTGTGTTTTAATTATGGTAGGCTTGTTTTACGGTTGTTTTACGATTCGTATTCCTTTTTCAGTTTTCTACGATTCTTCTTCATCCCAGCCCCTGTCTTCTTCCTCGCAGCCCCGGTCTCATCGACGGTCTCTCTTCCTTCTTTTATTGCAGTCAACTTCTCGTCGACGTTGGCGGTTGAAGAGTAGTACTCGGTGATGTTGAGTTCATCCTAGAAGGCGGCATGCTTATGTTGTCAATGGCGGAGCGAGGAGGGTCGCGACCAGGCAAACGGGCTGGAGGTTCCAATGGTGGTAAGTTTCCTGCTATTTCCTTAATTCAAAGTTCTTGTAGGTGCTGCCAATGTATATACATAAGATATATATTCTCCTTGTGCCAATGTACATCGCATGCATTTTGCTAGATTTTTTCCATCTGGTGAGGAAATTTGTTTTTGCATTTGTTGGGGTGCTTTTGTTTAGTTTATAATTTGATGTATATAAATTACTTTTCCTATATGCTGATAATTATTTTTATCGAATGAGATTTTCTACATTCTATCTTGACTTTTAGATGCAATAATTTGTTAGGGGTGCTTTTGTTTAGTTTATAATTTGATGTATATAAATTACTTTTCATTTACTACTGTATAATTCAAGAGAGAGATTGCTTGTGTTTGCAGTGTTGTTAGGTTTCAAATAACTGGCAATTTTCATTCTATATGTTGTTAAATGTTAACTGTGTATGTAAAAGAATCATATTATTGTTGATCAACTAAACTTTGTTTTGAAACAGTAAAGTAATTGATTATGGTTTTGATTTCATTATTATTTGTTGTCTTTAATTTGGCTTGGGTTTAATATTCAAAACCAAAATATATTATTTGTGCTTAAAAAGATTAAAAATGATTCAAACAAATAGGCTAGATAGTATCTGATTGTGGTAGTTTTAAGTTGTAGATTAATTTCATGTTAGGTTGTATTTATTGGTATTATAATAGTTTGGTATTGAATAGTTTAGTATGTTATAATATTATTTAAATGTGTGCTACGGTGATGATTATCTTGATTTTCGTAGGTTGATTTTTGTATGTTATAATTATGTATGCCGTTCATATTATGTTGTGTGCCATGTATTTATCATGTGTGTGCCCTGCTCGAAGATGTTGTGTGCCATGCTTTTGTAAGTTTATATTTGTTAGCTGTTTCAATCATGCACATTTCTTATCTGAATGTATCGACTATTTTCCTTTTGTTTTTTTTTAGTTTTCCTGGTTTCCTTTTTTTTTTTTTTTGTTGTGTACTGTTTTTTTGTACGCCAATTGGTGTTTTTGTTGTATGCCACAGTTTGTTATTATGTATGCCATTTTGGGTCGCATTGTGTGCTACTGTTGATTATTATATGTGCTTCTTGGTGGCAGCAAAAAGGCACAGTGATGCACTTGTTGTGGGGTGTTCGTCTCATATTTCTAATGAGGACGACAATTTTGTCGATGGGCTGGGAGATCCTATGTGCGATGCTCCAGATACTGAATTAACTACAGAGGAATTGAGAAGGTGTCTCCTTTGTCTACCACCAAAGATTGTTGGTTTTGTGCACTATATTGACATCACCATTTTGATTTTGTTGTCGTTTCCCATGGCAGTCCCCTAGAAGTGGATCAAGTATAACTTTTTTTTTTTGTCATTGTTGTTTTTCCATATTAATCACTTAATTGTGTCCGGTTTACATTTCGTGCACACGAGTTTGCACTTTGCACTGTATGGCACACGTTATATACTGTTATGGCACATGTTATAAACGGGTGTGGCACACGTTTGCACTTGAGAACTCTATTTCACGCGTGGAATTTATTCCCCCCGTCTGTCTTGTATGACACACAATATATGCTCGATTGTCGCACAATATTTTCAACTTTGGCACACGATATCTCCAATTTTGAGCAAATTAACACACATAGGTGAACATTATATCCCGAAAAACAAAAATGCTTAGGTCATTGTCAATTTTACGCTACAAATGGTCAAACATTTTCAAATTGTAGGACTATCAACATTTTTCTAATCACTCATTAATGCTCTTTTATCATGTCTAATTAAAATTTGTAGTTTAGAATCACCCTGAACTAAAGCGTCAATGAAGACTTACATTTAGTCTTTAAAACTATGCCATGTGTTCCCTTTGTTATTATTCTGTTTTTTTTTTCTTTGGTTTAAGTGGACACAACAAAATCAAAATAAGCTATACTTGGTTAAATTTCGTTCCATTTATTTGTGCTCATTGTGTGCCATTCTTGGGAACATACAAAATACTTCAATTCAATGTCTTCGTCTCGGTTCTTCCTCATGGTGCTGCATCGAACATCAAATCTTACCGTGGCTACGCATTGTTTGTAAAACTAAACACCTTCGTCAACTGTTCTAAATCGTTGACCAAGGTATGGCTTTATTGATCCGTCACATTCCGGTATAAATTCGTCGTTTGTTTCAAGACAGATTTGCACCTTACATGTTTCATCGTCATTCCCCTGTATGTCTAGTTCAGTGTGCAGACAAGACAAGTAAGCATAATTGGCATTCAAACATCGGCTCACAATATGCGAAAATAAAAATATTAATCGCAAACTGTAGATGCCTTTACACGTTGGGGATTTATTCCCCGCCTCTAGCATGTATGGCACACAATAAATGCATGATTGGCACACAATATATGCGGTTTTGGCACACAATAACTACAAATTCTACAATTCTGGCCAAATTATCAAACATAGGCTCACATTTTATTTTTAAAAAAAAAAACTCAAACTAGTTACTTTTAATTTTTCGCTACAAATGGTCTTGCATTTTCATATGATAAATAGGCCTTGTGAATTCCATCTTTTTGTTCTCTATCTCAATTTATGAATTACCTTATGAATTCGTTTATCAAACATAAATTCATACGGGCAAATTGGGCAAGCAACAAATTATATATACGTGCACACGTTAAACTCTCAGTTTCCATGCGTCTTTCCATTCAACATGGAAGATTCAAGAAAGGCACACGAATTCGGAAGAGTCTGGCCAAACAACGAATTATATATGGGCACACGTTAAACTCTCGAAATTCATGCGACTTTTCAATGAAACATAACACTTTGAAAGGTTCGGTGATAACTAAACATGGAAGCTTCAAATAATGCATACAAATATGGTTTATTTTTTTGAAGTTTGAATAAAGTTGTGAATCTTACCTTCAAACATTCCCGAGGCATGTTTTGTTGGGTAACAGTAAAGCAAAAGGCTCTTAGCCTCCACCATAATTACCTCCTAATTAAGTGGATCACCTTGTGACCACCGTGAAGCTGCATGTGATGCAACGTGTCCAATACCCCATTCACTTTGCTATTCTTACTCAATTTTTGTGGCTAGTAATTAGAGGAGTTGCTATGTTCATTACTATAAATAGTAACTCCTCCAGTTCAGAAAAACACACCAACAAAATATCTTCTTCTTCTTCTGCTTTGTTACTCACTCCAAGTCTGAGCATAATTCTTTGGTTCAATATTCTGTGTTTGCTTGTCGAGAGCTTACGATACCCTGGTCGTATAAAGCTTTTAAGGCAGTGTTGCACTCAACATGTCACATAATATATTCTTATTATTTTCCTATCTAAAATCCAGCCTATATCAAAAGGACTTTCGTTCGACATTGTTATCTTTCCAGTTTGTACGCAACAGGTATATACAACAGTTAAAAGCTTTATATACGAAGATAGTAATGTCTGGATCATCCAAGAACGTCGTTGACCTCAATTCCATTGAGCCTTTAACCGGTGGTTTCAACTACAGGCGCTGGTCCGCGAAATTATTAATGTTGTTGGAAGCTCAGGATCTCGACTACGTAATTTACGTGGACCCTGCTAAATTTCAACCGGCTTCTGAAACATGTGCGTCTAAAACTATAGAATCGGAAAAGCAGGTCGCCTCCAAGGAAACTTCAAGTGTTCCGGATTCCTAATCAACCAAAACCACTCCTGTGACCCAGGAGGCTTGCACCAAATATGAGAAAGACAACAAGAATGCACGAGCAACTATTCTGCAGCGGATGACCAACGCCCTCTTCGACATATTTTCAAAGCATAGGTCTGCCAAAACTATTTGGGACCTACTGCAACAAAAATATGGTTCGGATGATGCTGGGAGGAGGAAGTACGCTGTTGGTCGTTGGCTAAATTTCAGACTAACTGACTCAAAATCGATAGTAGAACAGGTGCATGAATACGAGAACCTGGTGGCTGACTTGCTGGCTGAAGGAAGCGAGGTAAACGACACTTTCATTGCTGACTCCTTAATAGAGAAGTTACCTGAGTCCTGGTCAGACTTCAAAAATAAGATGGAACACGAGAGGAAATATCAAACTTTGGAGCACCTAGTCAACAGCTTGAACATAGAAGAGGAGAATCGGCTAATGCTCAGGTCCGAGATTATTCCCGGTAATGTAAAAGCTAACGTAGTAGAAACTAGTGTTCATTTTGACAGGACAAAATCTGGTGGAAATAATAAAAGCGGGAATAAGAATGCCAAATCCCACAACAACAATGGCCCTAAGAACGGCAAGATTCAGAAGAAAGAGAAAGGCGGCGAGTGCTTTGTTTGCGGGAAACGAGGTCATCGTGCAGCTCAATGCTACCACAGGAAAGGGGCAACCTCACAGAACCCAAGCGATGGTGGGTCTAAGCTTAAAAATCAAGCAAACCTACTGGAAAATTCGAAAGACGCTGAAGTAATTGCAGCCGTTATAACGGAGGTCAACATGGTTAGCAATCCAGATGAATGGGTAGTAGATACGGGAGCATCTCGCCACTTTTGCAACGACAAAAGCATGTTTAAGACGTTCAACCCCATCACTGAAGGAGAATAAGTATTCATGGGAAATTCTAGCGTTTCTGAGGTAAGTGGTAAAGGAAAAATAGAGCTTATGCTATATTCTGGGAAAAAGTTAATGTTGCGAGATGTGTTGTATGTCCCTTCCCTCCGTAGAAACTTAATCTCAGGAGCCTTGCTAAACAAGGCTGGAATTAAGTTAGTTTTTGAGTCTAATCGGTTGATAATGACTCTGTGTGGGTAATTTTTGGGGAAGGGATATCTGCGGGGAGGACTATTTGTGTTAGATATCTCTGTAATTAGAAATCCTCCTGTAGTTGAGGGTCCACCGTCGACCATTTATGGTTTTATCCCGAATTGGCATGGCCCGAATAATGATAATAATAATGCCTCTTCTTCTGCTTATATCATTGTTTCCTCTAATGTTTGGCATGGTAGACTAGGACATGTTGGTTTAAATTGCTTTAAAAGACTGAAAAGCATGAATCTATTACCAAACTTGTCTAGTGAATCATATGCTCAATGTGAAACATGTGCTGAAGCTAATTTGCTAGAAAATCATTCTCCTCTGTAAACCATAATACTTCTTCTGTGCTAGAACTTATTCATTCTGATTTAGCAGATTTTAAAAGCACTGAAAGCCGAGGTGGTAAACGATATTATATTTCATTTATTGATGATTATTATCGTTTTACAAAGATCTATCTTCTGAGAACAAAAGACGAAGCTGAACAAAAGTTTTTGGTTTTCAAATCTGAAGTTGAAAATCAATTAGACAAAAAGATCAAAAGGCTTCGTTCTGATAGAGGATGAGAATATGAAGTAAAATGTCTTAAATGTTTGTGTGAGTCTTCTGGCATTATCCATGAAGTTACTGCACCTTATACTCCCCAACAGAATGGCATAGCTGAAAGGAAGAATCGCACTCTCAAAGAAATGATTAATGCAATGTTAATCAGTTCAGGTGCTCCTGACTCCCTGTGGGGGGAAGCTGTTCTAACTGCAAACCACATACTGAATAGAGTACCCCATAAAGGGTTTGAAAAAACCCCATATGAGTTGTGGAAAGGGCATGCCCCTAACCTCAAATATTTCAAAGTGTGGGGGTGCTTGGCAAAGGTGGGACTCCCGTCCTTTAAAAGGCCTAACCTAGGGCCCAAAACCTTAGATGCTGTATTTGTTGGTTATGCAGAAAACAGCGCAGCCTATAGATTTATGTGTTTAGAAAATCGTTCAATCTGTGAGTCAAGAGATGCTGTCTTCTTTGAACACATCTTTCCTCTACGGAATACTCAAAATTTATATGATGATAATATTCAGAGATATGAATGTGCTCAACTTTCTATGCCTAGTATTGCAGAAGAAACTGATGAGCCCAGAAGAAGCAAAAGACCCAGAACTGAGAAAAGCTTTGGCTCTGACTTCATAACCTATCTGACTGAGATGAAAGATATAAACGAACTGTGTGACCAGTTGGTATGTCAATTGGTGTTAGACGAAGAGCCAAAGACATTTGAAGATGTTATGCACTCAGTTGATTCCACTTTGTGGAAAGAAGCAATCCAAAGTGAGTTGGACTCTATCAAGTCCAATCATACATGGGTATTGGTAGACCTACCTAAAGGGTGCAAACCAATAGGTTGTAAGTGGATCTTCAAAAGGAAACTGAGACCAGATGGGTCCATAGAGAGATTCAAAGCCAGGCTAGTCGCCAAAGGCTATACCCAGAGATTTGGTGAAGATTACTTTTACACATATTCACCTGTAACAAAAATCTCAACTATTCGAATTTTTTTTGCTTTAGCATCCATGCACAGGTTGATAGTCCATCAAATGGATGTGAAAACGGCATTCCTGAACGGTGATCTAAAAGAAGAGATCTACATGGAACAACCTCATGGATGTGTTGCTCCAGGTCAGGAAGAAAAGGTATGCAGACTCAAAAAGTCTCTATATGGTCTAAAACAAGCACCAAAACAGTGGTATGAAAAGTTTCATAAAACAATAATAGAACTGGGTTACACTACTAACCGGTCAGATGCATGCTTGTATACCAAAGAGATTGAGTCAAAAGTTGTGATTATATGCCTCTATGTAGATGACATGCTGATATTCAGTTCAAACATAGAAGCTATTAATGAGACCAAAAGGGTCCTATGTGCTAAATTTGGCATGAAGGATTTGGGGGAAGCCGATGTTATACTCGGAGTAAAAGTACTCAGAACCGACAAAGGTTACCTTTTGTCACAAAGCCACTATACAGAGAAACTGTTAAAGAAATTCAACAGTTTTGAGGTAACCCCGGCTAAAACCCCTTATGATCCAAGTGTCAAATTATCAAAAGTTGTGGGAGAGAGAGTGTCTCAAGAAGAATATGCAAAAATAATTGGGAGTCTAATGTTCTTGATGAACTATACTAGGCTCGATATTGCATTTGCAGTGAACAAGCTCAGTCGATATACACACAACCCGAGTAGTTCCCACTGGAGTGCACTGAAACGAGTGCTAAGGTACCTAAGGGGTACTATAGACTGGGGACTTGACTATTCAGGATTCCCAACAGTGATGGAAGGGTTTTGTGATGCAAACTGGGTAAATGACAGTGAAGATGCCAGCTCAACAAGTGGATATGTGTTCACTATGTGTGGTGCTGCTATATCGTGGAAATCGACTAAGCAGTCGTGTATAGCTAGATCAACTGTGGAAGCAGAGTTCATAGCCCTAGATCTAGCTAGCCAAGAGGCTGAGTGGCTAAGAAACTTATTGACAGACGTGCCATTGTTGGGGTGTCCAACACCTGCTGTACCTATACATTGTGATTCCCAAACTGCCATTTGTGTTGCAAAAAATAGTGTCTATAATGAGAAGAGAAAACGCATAAGAGTCAGACATGAGTCTATAAGGCAGTTATTATTAAACGGGGTTATCACAATGGAATTTGTGAGGTCTGAGAGGAATATTGCAGATCCTCTCACAAAAGGCTTAAATCGGAAAGCCATCCTTGAAACATCAAGGGAGATGGGCTTAAAACCAATGAGGTAAGAAATTCATGATGGATCCCACTTCGGTGGTCAAACGAAGTCATGGAAAGACTTACACTAAAAGTTGTGGTACCAAGTAACCATGACTTACTCTGTAGCCCTCTGTGGGTGGTCTATGTTGAGATAGACCTGACAGAGTAAAAGTCTATACAGAGATAGACACAACAGGGGTTTATGAATAAGTCAAGATTTTGACTGTGCAGAACCTTCAAAATTAGAGTTGAAGTGAACACTTGAGTTCAAAATTTTACTGATCTGAGAGTTCAAGAGTCATCTCACTCTTAAGGAAGGAAATTACTCAGTGGTTTCACGTGTCAGTTCAAGCCATTGGCACTGATATTAAAATTAGCTCTCGTGCTTTGCTCAGACGTTCTTCTATTATCGCCTTTCTTCTTAACTGTGTGGGGGATTGTTGGGTAACAGTAAAGCAAAAGGCTCTTAGCCTCCACTATAATTACCTCCTAATTAAGTGGATCACCTTGTGACCACCATGAAGCTGCATGTGATGCAACGTGTCCAATACCCCATTCACTTTGCTATTCTTACTCAATTTTTGTGGCTAGTAATTAGAGGAGTTGCTATGTTCATTACTATAAATAGTAAGTCCTCCAGTTCAGAAAAACACACCAACAAAATATCTTCTTCTTCTTGTACTTTGTTACTCACTCCAAGTCTGAGCATAATTCTTTAGTTCAATATTCTGTGTTTGCTTTTCGAGAGCTTACGATACCCTGGTCGTATAAAGCTTTTAAGGCAGTGTTGCACTCAACACGTCACAGAATATATTCTTATTATTTTCCAATCTAAAATCCAGCCTATATCAAAAGGACTTTCGTCCGACATTGTTATCTTTCCAGTTTGTACGCAACAGGTATATACAACATGTTTATCCATCTAGGCGTCTCCTATCCCTTGCTGAGAATTCCCTTCACAGTCGTCTCCCATGGTATCATCACACATGTCTTCAGGCCATGAGTTGTGGATTTTCACGTCGTTTGTTTTTGGTTTCCTACGGATGAAATGCAGTATTGATTCTCTACCTTAATTATAAGTCAAAGTAATTCTATCTTTGTCAATTAAAAGCCTTCCATAATTCTAATTCATGCTAAATCTCTTCTTTGCCCTTAATTACTAATTCTATGGGCCATTAACATATCCATGATCTTCTTATCTTTGCCGTTTATTCTTTTTGATTTGATGGGTAGGATTAATCCTCATAGTCCTCTATAGTATATAGTCCTCATGTGAATAAGGGTCTATATATATATATATATATATATATATATATATATATATATATTAACTGAGATAAGTATATCACATGGTTGTAATTGTTAAGTTTATTTAAAATTAATAAACAATTTTGAAGTCATGAATTTAAATCTTTGCACGCATATACAAGTATTTTTTTAACTTCACCAATAAAAAAAAAATCAAACTAGAGGGCCCCTCGATCCCAATGTTGGACCCATGGCGAGTGCCCATCTCGCTCGCCCTCACCCCGTCAATGGTTGAAGGTTTCTGAAAAAAAAAAAAGAAAAAGGAAAAAAAGGTAGGGTTCCTTTTTAAAATATTAAAAACTTGAAAGTTTTCAACACTTATAAAATTGACCAGGTCATTCTTTGTTTCTTTTTGTTTTTCTTTTTACTAAAATCTCCAATCATTGATAAACCTTGATGGACAGTTATCAATCATCACTTTAATTTTTACAAAGAGGACATTGTTCTCATTTGATCATGTCCCTATATATAAGGGAGGGTTTAAGTGATGAGAACAAACTCCCACATAAATAGTAATGACTGATCCGATCCGATACATCCATTTAGGTAGATCAATGGTCGAGTTACTAAAAAATAAAAGAAAAAGATGCAGGTCAATTTTATAAATAATGCAAACTAAACTTAAAAGTTTGTAATAATTATTGTAAAATTCTGAGTATGCATTTTTTATTTTTTTTTTACAAAACCCTTAACTTTTGATTAAATAATGCAGCAATGTTTCAAACACCCTCAATCATTCTTACTCATCTCATGGTGACATTAAGTCTATTCGCATGTTGACTCATTGACACATTTGGTTGACTAAACATGTCACTGACATCGTTGGGCATATCGAGATGAAAAACTGCCCACTTTTTACTAGTTATTGCAACTCCAAGTCACGCTTCTTCCAAGCTCTGGACACCAATGCCATGAAACCAAAGGCAGTAAAATTTGCACTATATTGCCAACTATCGACAATAACAACTGGTGAGGATTTCAGATGACCTGGGAGCTCATATAAACCAATCTCACTCTCTTTATTGTTTAGAAAAATATGGATTGAGTGACAAGTACGATGGATGTGAGGAAACCAGATCTTCAGGCGTGCAATCTCTTTAAATCTTCATCAAAAAAAGTAATAAGATTCGCGATTTAAACTTATAAGATACAAAAAGATGAATGAAATTCTTAAGTTGCTTTATTTAAGAATTTCATGTAAAATTGTAAGACTGTGAAATATATACTGCAAGTTAATTGCATGTATATCTATTTCAGATGTCTCTCCAAAATATTTATATGAAATATTTTAACTGTTATGAGAGGTTACGTAGAAATTACGGTAGTTCAAAACTCTAACTTCCAAAAAATATATATATTAATAATATATATATATTATTAATAATATATATTAATAATATATATATATATATATATATATATATATATATATATATATATATATTCAAACTTATTTTGACTTCACGCATCATACCCAACAACGTAACACAAATAGTGTAATTTTCTCACACCCAAAAATTATAATTAAACATCAAATTAAACAACAAAAAACAAAGTAAATAAATTCAATTATATTATATTATATTCCCTATGATTAGAGCTGTCAATACGGGCTCGCGGGGCGGGGCGGGCCAAAGCCCGGCGGGCCGCGGGCCTGGAAATCCCAGGCCCTGTCCGCCCCGCCTAAGGCCCGCGAGCTAGGCGGGCCCCCGTTTTTTTTTTTTTTTTTATCTTATCAAATGGCATTAAATTTTATCACTTTGTTATTTTGTAATTTTGTGCACACAAATATAATTAAAATAACATATACATAAGTACATAACTTATAAGTGAAAAATTGTTAAGTCAAATCACAAATTCACAATATCACATAAGCACTTAAGCACATAACAAATTAACAATACAACGCATAAGTCCATAACACATAATTGACATAAGTAAAAGTCCATAAGTACATCACTCACATAAAACATAATGAAAATAATGTAAACATAAGTATCTAAAACAATACTATATATATATATATATATATATATATATATATATTATTAAAAAAAAAACGGGCTAAGCCCACGGCCCGCCAGGCTCGCCCCCTACTTAGGTAGGAGGCGGGGAGGGCCGACCCGGCGGGCAAAGCCCGTTTTGACGGCTCTACCTATGATCTTCACTAGCATTTGGGTTTATATATCTTTAATTATTGTCCTTAGTGGTTAGGGCAGGTGAGCGGAGCACGGTCTCTATCTGCAGGTGGAAATTAGAAGGCTTCCCCGGCCAAGCTCTGAGTGTCCTAACTCCAAGCTGTACAATTATAGCCACACCAAACATGGCGTAAATAACATCCGAGAACAGAAAAGGTAGTTTATGCTTTTCTAATATGTATCGCATCACTGTGATGTAGCTACCCGACATGACTAGCAACGTTAGCTGTAACATACCACTCCCTAGATCAAGGGGTAGTACGAATAGTATGAATGCTAAAGAGAGGTTCAACGCCAATGTGTTGAGAGGCACAAACACATTGAACAGATTGGCGCGGTTTGCCGTGGACGATCCGAAGATGAAATCGTACCTTCTTGTTGTTGTTGTATGATCGAGAGTTGCGGCGATGCCAGTAGGGGGTTGGAGGACGACTTGGTAGGTGGCCGTGGCGACCAGCGTGGCCACGACTAACATCATGTTGCGCTTGTCCATGGACATGCCTCTGTGCGCGCACGCAATAATACGGATGAATCTTTGCACAAATGTCTCTTGGGACATGAAGAATGTGCGGCGATGTTCCTTTGATATGTCTTCTTTTTCTTGTTTGATGTTCACAATCTTGATGCGGCCTTGTAATCTCTCCGTAGTTATGTCGGCGGGGGTAAGTCCTTGTTTGTTTTCTTTGGTTACAGACACAAACCCCTTTAGTCTTCTCATAATCTGCATATATGCTCATCATGTAAGGAATTCAACCATAGCGTAACAATTATATATATATATATATATATATATATATATATATAATGAGAGTAGATTTCAGGTGTGGTCGCACCTTCCCGTGCAGTCGGTGCGGTTTACACCACTCAATGTTAAAAGAAGCACTATTCAATGTTAAGAAATGCACCACTCAAATATGCACTATTAGGTACACATCACAAAAAACACACCACTAGGTATAAAAAAATACACCACACAGTGTTCAGAAATGCACAATTAAAAATTGGGAGTTATGAGTTGTTTTTATGCATTTTCATTGTAGTGCGTTTCTTAACAATGAGTGGTGCATTTCTTAACCTTGAGCGATGTAAACCGTACCGACCGCACGAAAAGGCGGCGACCACGTAGAAATCTATATAATGATTATTGATTGCTTTCAATAAAGTAGTAAAAACATACAGTTGAAGCTACATAAATAATGCTACTACCTCAGTTTGATGAGTGAGCGCAGCCAAATGCATCAAATTGTTGCCATCAATATCATGCTTATCCAACACAGAATTCTGTCCAGTCCTGCACACCCACCCAAACAGCATTTTAAAAGCATCAACACTCTTTGAAGCCACCGCAATATGCAGGGGGGTTCTGCCTTCAACCGTCACGTCACTAACGGCTTCAGGGCACGCCCAAACAAAATCAATCAACAGATCCACTTTCTTCTTCACATCATCATTCTCGCCGTTACCCATAACGGAGACCAGGAAATGCATCGCCGTCATCTTTCCCCTCCCCGCCACTCGAATCAGCCCACTCTCCAACCCTATCATCTCCCTTGCGGTTTCCAGATGTCCGTTTTGCAGAGCCAGGTGCAATGGGCTTAGGCCCTCGCAGTTCAGCTTCCTGGAAAACGACGGCGTTAAGCTCATCATTTCCGCCGCGAAAATGGTGTTGCCATGTGACGCGGCGACGTGCAGCGGCGTGTGTGCAAATGGGGTGTCCTCGATTTCTTTGAGGATATTTGGGTTGTCTCGGATTGTTTCGTACAGAATATCTACGTTGTTTTCTTTGGCTGCGGTTTCCAAAACGGACAACATTTTCTTCTTTTGTGACTCAGAAATGGATAACATTGTTACTGTTCATGAGTGCAAAGAGCAAAGCTCAGCTCTACTCTTACTGGCAATATGTAGGTGGACAGGACCGACACACGTACTCAGATATTATATTCTACGTACGTTTTAAGTAAATAATATATTCTTTCTTTGATGGGAGTGGTTCGAGTCTCAGTGAAGGCAACTGTTGACTCGTTGTGTTTCAGTAGGTTGAGAAAGTAGCTATGAACAGATACTACATTGTAACAGAGTCAGTAGTACTCAAAAAAAAAAGTTGTGAGTCGTTGTATTTCAGTAGGTTGAGAAAATAGGTATGAACAGATACTATATTGTATACATTCTAACAGAGTCAGTAGTACTAAAAAAAAAAAAAAGCTTGTAGTTGAAAGTTGTAAGATGGCAGTGACACTCCTTTTCTCACACTCTTACTCATCTCATGGCGGCACTAAGTCCACTCACATGTTGACTCATTAACAACTAAACCCGTAACTAAATATAAAGTTATTGCCAAAAGGCCTTGTGGTCAATCGGCGTAACTGTGACCCTCCTAAATGAGAGGTCACAGGTAGGTTGAGAAACGGTTTTTTTTTTAATTATTAACAAAATAATTTTTAATATTATTATAAATATTTTAAATAAAATAATAAAAATATATATATATATATATATTTATACAATTCTATTCATTTTCCAAAAAATAAAGCAAACACACGAAAACAGTTTTCTAAAATACATCCAAAGACTGAAAAATGACTGTGTGACCCTAGCTGGCAAAAGACCACAAAGTGATAAACCAGCCTAGGTTACTCATAGCTGACCGGCTCAAACCCACGACCTCTCGACTGCAGGTGTAACTCTCTTACCACTATCGCACCCTCTCATTATCATTCTATGTTGCTCTTATTTATCTCATTGTGACACTAACATGTATTCAATCTTTGAAACATGAGTTGACTAATCACGTTAGCAAATATTTAAGTAGTAAAAAAATTTGCCAATCTATTTTTTTTAGCAAATAAATATTGATATGAGAATGTTATTAACTGATTTAAAATATATCTTTTTAAATTGACTAATTACAACATAATAAATCATTTAATAGAAGTTCTTATCCATCTAGTAAAAGACTACTTTAGCAAAATTAATTCGACATAACGTTAAAATCAATTAAATATTTTGACCATTTTCTAATTTGAAATAAATAAAATTGTACAAATAACTGCCAAGCACAGAGAGTTGTAATTAATCTTCAAGCTAGCTGTTTAACCCAAAAGAGGTGTCTACAATTCAGCAAGGGGATTAGTCACGGTGTTCGACGGTGAAAATCCTGGGTATAAAAAAATTAGAGTTTTAATTGAAAGTTATAAAAAAATTACCTTAATAAGAATTAAAAATGAGCAAATTATTACTCCATACTATATTTAGGGTGAATTTTGGTCTCTAAGATTTGAGTCAACTAAAAATATGAGGCAAAGGGAGGTCTTGTGCTTAAGTAGGTTGAGAAAGTAGTTATGAACAGATATTACATTGTAATAGAGTTAGTAGTATTCAAGAAAATATATATGAGCAAGGTTCGCTTTAGCAAAACACATTGTTTAGAAATGAATTACATTTTTAGAGATTTAATTGGTGTAAAGGTTGTAAATCAATAGCCTAATTGTAAGATAATTTGTTTTCACATTCTAATTTTTGCCTGATAGCAGGATTCTACAATTCTATCTTTGGAATTTAGTTTATTTTATTTATTTTATTTTATTTGCCTTTTATGTTTGCAATTTTGCATCTATCATGTCTTTGGAATCTCTAGAAATCGATGTAGTGAAACTATTGGGACAACTAAAACGACTTTGAGTACATTGCAATTAAAGAACACATTCTCTAAGCCTTTTGAAGCTAGCCTAAAAAAGACCATTCATGTAAGAAATTGAAGTTATCCATAAAGGTCTTAGTTTTTCTTTTTCTATTATGTTATATGGCTTGGTCAGTGAAGAAACATATATACATATATATTGGGAGGGTAGGAGATCGAGAGCATGCTTCTAAAAAAAAATGAGAACTGATAAGATTCATACATTTAAGTAGATATATGAATGGTTGAAGGTTTCTGAAGAAAAAAAAAAAAAGGAAAAAGGTAATAAAATTCTATTTAAAATATCAAAAACTTGAAAGTTTCCAATACTTATAAAATTGACCTTGTGTTTTTTTTAATAACTAAAATTCACAATCATTGATAAATCTTTATGGGCGACTAAGATCAGCCATCACTTTAATTTTTACAAAGAGAATCATATTCTCATTTGATTATGACCCTATATATATATATATATATATATATATATAGGGGAGGGTTTAAGTGAGAACAGACTCCCACGTAAATAGTAATGATTGGTCTAATCCACTCACTTAGGTAAATCAATTGCCGAGTACACAAGTTGCTAATAAATAAAGGGAAAAAAGAAGTTGGGTCAATTTTATAAATAATGTAAACTTAAAAGTTTGTAATAATTATAAAATTTTGACCATGGACTTTTTTTTTTAAACAAAAACCCTGAACCATGGATTAAATAATGCAACATTGTTACAAACATCCTCAATCATTCTTACTCATCTCATGGTGACACTAACTCTATTCGCATGTTGACTCATTGACACATTTGGTTGACTAAACATGTCACTAACATCGTTGTGCATATCGACAATAACAACTGGTAAGGATTTCAGATGATCTGGGAGCTCATATAAACCAATCGCACTCGTTTGTAAGATAATTTGTTTTCACATTCTAATTTTTGCCTGATAGCAATATTCTACAATTCTATTTTTGGATTTTATATTTTTATATTTTTGGCCTTTATATCTGCAATTTTGCATCATATCTTTAGAATCTATAGCGACCAATGTACTGAAGCTATTGGTGCCAGAAGGGGAAAGAAAAGTGGAGTAAATGGAGGAAAGTGTAGTGAGAAAAGAAAGAAGAGAGTGAAAGAAGAGGAGAAAAGAATTAAGGATAAGAAAGACAAAAGATGGTTGGCATATCATGCAATTTGCAGGCGGGAAGAATAAAAGAAGAAGTCAAAAGAATAAAGGAAGAAGAAACAAAGGAATAAAGATTTTTATTTTTTTTTTGTAGTGGGGAATGTTCCCACCACAATGATAGTATATATACATATATATATATATATATATATATATATATATATATATATATATATATATATATATATATAT
>NC_044928.1:20496557-20508263 GCF_003576645.1 Ipomoea triloba
TATATATATATATATATATATATATATATATATATATATATATATATATATATATATATATATATATATATCTAAAAACATAATAAATGTGAATGGAGGTTATACCCCTCATTTATGTCCGTTTTTTCTGTACATTATGCTATAAAAGTTGTACTACATAATATTTTGGACAAATATACTCATACTGTTATAACATCCGTTATCTTTTCCACTATTGTTACTACATATATTTTCTTATCTTCTTCAATAATAATAATAATATATACACATTAAATATTAGATAACACATTACTATACAAATGAACGAAGAAGGGTGGTAAAACCATTAATTCCCTACAACCAATCAAAGAATCGTATTCCCTAACAAATGGGTAGTCTTCGTTGATCATTTAACAAATTAAAAGACATAAACACAAAAGAGATAAACGCATTTGAAAACACACGAAGTAAATCTTTGACATCAAGTAATAAGAGAATTTTTTTTCCAGACTGGACCTAATCATAATTATGGTTTGCTTTTCGGTTAAAAATTGCACCATCAACGTAATTCCAAATTTCACATAAAAGCCATCTTAAAATGACCGTGAATAAAGTTCTTAACACCATATCTTTCATATTTAAACGCCATGCACACAACCATTATTGCTCGGTTTGTCCAAAGAAAATGATAATTATATTTCAAGTAAAAACTCTTGTTACATTCATATCTGTACTCTATTGGACAAAGAAAGAGAACTTAATAAAAACAATAATTTTTTAATCAATCAATGCATGTAATCTTGTCAACCAAAAGTTTAAAATAAAGTAAAATTTACATTACATATCAATATAGGATTATTCTTGCTACAATATGACCTCTCAAACATAGTCAATAATGCAATATTCATAAAATGATAAGTATACTTGTAAGAAGTAAGACTTTCCGTTTCCGCGTATCTTAATTTTATTAGAAAAAAAAACAAAACAAAACCCTAGCGTACTTTTATGGATCAATAAAAACATATTAATCCCTGTCAGAGAATTAAGTAAAAAAAAAAAAAAAAGTAAGAATCCATTGGTATTACTCCAATTAAGGATAAGAAAGAAGAGAGTGAAAGAAGAGGAGAAAAGAATTAAGGATAAGAAAGACAAAAGATGGTTGGCATATCATGCAATTTGCAGGCGGGAAGAATAAAAGAAGAAGTCAAAAGAATAAAGGAAGAAGAAACAAAGGAATAAAGATTTTTATTTTTTTTTTTGTAGTGGGGAATGTTCCCACCACAATGATAGTATATATACATACATACATATATATATATATATATATATATATATATATATATATATATATATATATATATATATATATATATATATATATATATCTAAAAACATAATAAATGTGAATGGAGGTTATACCCCTCATTTATGTCCGTTTTTTCTGTACATTATGCTATAAAAGTTGTACTACATAATATTTTGGACAAATATACCCCTACCGTTATAACATCCGTAATCTTTTCCACTATTGTTACTACCATATATTTTCTTATCTTCTTCAATAATAATAATAATATATACATATTAAATATTAGATAACACATTACTATACAAATGAACGAAGAAGGGTGGTAAAACCATTAATTCCCTACAACCAATCAAAGAATCGTATTCCCTAACAAATGGGTAGTCTTCGTTGATCATTTAACAAATTAAAAGACATAAACATAAAAGAGATAAACGCATTTGAAAACACACGAAATAAATCTTTGACATCAAGTAATAAGAGAATTTTTTTTCTAGACTGGACCTAATCATAATTATGGTTTGCTTTTCGGTTAAAAATTGCACCATCAACGTAACTCCAAATTTCACATAAAAGCCATCTTAAAATGACCGTGAATAAAGTTCTTAACACCATATCTTTCATATTTAAACGCCATGCACACAACCATTATTGCTCGGTTTGTCCAAAGAAAATGATAATTATATCTGTACTCTATTGGACAAAGAAAGAGAACTTAATAAAAACAATCATTTTTTAATCAATCAATGCATGTAATCTTGTCAACCAAAAGTTTAAAATAAAGTAAAATTTACATTACATATCAATATAGGATTATTCTTGCTACAATATGACCTCTCAAACATAGTCAATAATGCAATATTTATAAAATGATAAGTATACTTGTAAGAAGTAAGACTTTCCGTTTCCGCGTATCTTAATTTTATTAGAAAAAAAAAACAAAATAAAACCCTAGCGTACTTTTATGGATCAATAAAAACATATTAATCCCTGTCAGAGGATTAAGTAAAAAAAAAAAAAGGTAAAAATCCATTGGTATTACTCCAATTATTCCATAACACAACACACCGTCACTAAAATTACTCAAATACTTACAAATATACTTCATAGGATTATTTTTAGATTATATTCAATAATATTAAAACTATTATATATCAGGGAGTTTTGTTCATTCAAGTGGTATTAATTTAATTTTTGCATCATCAAATCAGTTGCTGCTTCTTCCTGGCCGGAATCCTTGAGCTTTCCCTTGTTCCTGATTCCCAGGCAAACCCTAAGTCGCCAGGCATCAACTGCAAACTCGGGGAAGAAAGAGACCAAAGCCCATTGCAGAGAATGGGGCCAAAATGGGGTGCACCTTGCTTCATAACCTATCCACCGCAATGCTGCCTCAGCATAGTCATCTGTTGATGCAATAAAGAATGATGATTTCCTGATTGATATCATTTTGGTTGCCACATATAATGGTACCTGCAAAACATAATGCACGTTGGTATTTTGATATGATGATCTATCTCAAATTATATTTTCATCGGTGTCAAAATCAAATTAGAAGTGTTTACACTTTTTTTTTTTGAGTGACAACAGAAACCTGGATAGTTACTGTACTATTTGATGTGCACAGGGTAAATCAGTTGAAATTAAAAAGACTAATAAACAATTTGAGTTAATTCCACCAATGGTCCCTTATCTTTGGTGGCAATTCCAAATTTAGTCATAGACTTTCATTTTTGTCATTTAACATCCCAGACTATTTTTTTTGACATTTTTAGTCCTTCTCATTACTTTTCCTCTTTTTAGAAAGGGTATTTTTGTCTCTTCATATTTTTCTTTTGTTATTTTTCCGGTTTCAACCGGTTTAATTGGTTTAGAACTTTACTAAAAACCAGTTGAAAAATATAGTTACTAAAAATAAGAGGTTACGTAAAGTCCTAAACCAAATAAATTGGTTGAAACCGAAAAAATAACAAAAGACATATATGAAAAGACAAAATTGCCCTTACTAAAAATAGGACAAGTCATGAGAATGACTAAAAGTGTCCAGAAAATAATAGTTTGGAATGTTAAATGATAAAAACAATAGTCTGAACTGAATTTGAAATTGTCACCAAAAACAAGGGATCAATGGTGGAATTAACTCTAAACAATTTTTATTGAAAGTTGAACAATACATGACATTGCACATCAATCCCACTTTTGCCGTACTCCACATAAAGGCATCTTGAAAATTGATGAATGTATCTGAAAGTAAAACAAAGAAATCCTTTAATTGCATAGACAATGGGTTGGCAAAAAATTACATGAAATCAAAGGGGAGATGTAAGGTTTTGGTGAAACCTATTAATCAATTACGAACAACTTAGATTGATTTATCATTTTTTCGTCAATTAGAATTAGAAGACAAGATTTACCATGCTTACACTCTAAATAGTGACTGAGATTTCTCTCATCACTCAAAAAAAGTCAAATATACCCCTCAACTTTATACAAAACTCACCAAAAAATCTGTGATCTCTAATAGCAAGCCATTAGGTTCTAGTGATGTTCCGATCCGACCAGCTCCCGGGGGACAAAAATTCACGATTGGCAAATGGTTGTTGGTCACTTCACGGGCTGTCGTCATCAATTTTATTTTTTAATCCTCGAAACTAGTTGAAACGTGGCATGAACTCTAATGACCATTACATATTATTACTAATTTTTAAATTTTGATGTGCAAAAATAACATATTGATGTAGTTAATTAGTTAATTACAACTCATAAAAGTTTAAGGGGCTAATTACCTATTGATTTTTTTTTTCCACGTAAATGGATGCATGAAGGAAGAGTGATATATATAATGCTATAAAGAGTGTGTATATATAGAGCTAGCTTACGCTTTGGTGGCGGCATAAACTGCATGAAGGGGAGCTGAAGGGATGGCAATGGCGATACCGGAGCCAATATTGACAATCGCCCCTCTCTTCCGCCGGAGCATCGCCGGCAAAACCGCCTGAGTAACCTTCGTAGTCCCTTCCACGTTCACTTTAATCAGATCAGCCAAAAGCCTATCATCCACCTCATGAAAAAACCTGGCGTACGGATAAGAAACGCCGACGTTGTTAATCAAAACTCCCACATCTATCCCCTCAATCGCCTCTCGGATTCTCCGAACGCCGCCGTCCAAATCGCCGGAGAAATCCACCACCACACTCTTGATTCGGGTCTGCCCGTACTTGGCCTCTATCGAATCCGAAACATCTTTCAGCTTCTCCGGGTTCCGGCCCACCAGAACTAAATTCAGCCCTTTCCGAGCTAACTGAAACGCAAACCCTTTTCCGATCCCGTCGGTAGCTCCCGTTACCAGCGCCCAGGAGCCGTAATTCTTCAGATTCTTGGCCGGCCGGAGAAAGTTGGCACCGACCCATTTGAGAAGGCTTACAGACAAGGCGAGGAGCTTCAAGAAACCGAGAACAAGTAGCACGAGAAGCCATGGCGGCTGAGATTTGAGGTGTCCATAGACACAGGCCTCCATGGTCGAAGTGAAAGAGTACACAGCAACTGAGCAAACTCAGAGCTTCGAGTAAAAAGATTGCGTGAAAAGTATTTTATTGCTTGTGTGTAAAAGTTTAACCTTTTTTAGTTTAATAAATTATGCTATTGAGCTGGGTCTATTTTGCAAGATGAACTTAGGTTCATGCTCATAATTTAAAAATTTATATTCATAATTTTAAAATTTTATATTAACGATTTTAGAACAGTATGTTCACAATTTTAAATCTTAATATATAAAATTACATTACTAAATATTCACTATTTTTTAACTCTATATTCACAATTTTGTTATATAGATTCAAAAATTGTGTTATACTATTGAATATAGAGTTCTAAAATTATGAATATATAGTTAAAAAATTATTAACATAAAGTTCTAAAATTATGAACATTGATCTAAGTTCACCTTGCAAGGTGGACTCGGATCCATGGCATAACAACTGTTTTAGTTTTCAATCGGCCTATCTGCCAAATCCGCATATATTTACATTTATCCTTGCCTGCTCCTATAAATCTCATTAAACCCCATTATCACCCATAAATCTCATTAAACCCCATTATCACCCATAAATGCCATTAAAACACATTGAAAACCCCATTGATTGTTGGAAGCCTACACTACTCATCATGTTATTATAAAAGCTGCGTGAAGGATAAGAGGAGGGATATGTACTAAAAAAAAGAATAAAAAATATTATTTCCTTCTAATTTAGAAACAAAAAGTGTCATTTAAAAACAATTATGTTGCATCCTAGTCCAAATCTATAGAGGAAGAATTAGCAGCCATCTGGAATGCCTATACATATGTGCTCCCATTTTGTATATTATGTTTCGATATAATGACCAATTATTAGTTTTGAAATGATGAATTATATTGCATATTATGTGATAAGACTATAAGAGTGTGTGTGTGTATATATATATATATTTCAAATTGTGCAAATAAAATTTTCAAATAATAATAATAATAATGATAATAATAATAATAGTTGTTGCTAAGCACCTTGTGCTTAGTTCACACATCTGTAACTCTTATTGAGGGAAAATCACATGATTGAATTCTCAGTGGTGAGGTATAAATACCCCTTTAAGCTATAGCAAATGGAGAAATACTCTTGTCAACACTTTTAACGAAGTTTACTCAATATGAATAAAAGTTGATAATTTTCTCATTACCTACAAAATTAAAATAATAAATATCATTACTTGTATAAATTGCCGGACTTCTTAAATGTATAGGCATTGGTAGGCGGGAAAGCAATTATTATTGCGTGTATCGGAAAAGCAATTATTATTGCGTGTATCGTGGTCTACATATATAACTGTTTAGACCATAGTCTAAAAACACATAAAGTTCATTATTATAACACATAAAGTATATTATTATAATTCATAAAATACATTATACATTATTTAACTCATAAAATACATTACCTTACCGAAAATTTTATTATTCTAAACACATAAAATACATTATTCTAACTCATAAATTCTAAACACATCAAGTACATTATTTTAACTCATAAAATTATAAACACATAAAGTACATTATTCTAACTCTTAAAATTATAAACACATAGAGTACATCATTATAATGTGTAAATCGAGTGCCACTAGACCACAAGGTCTTTGACATATTTTATGTAATTATTACACCTGTTATTATCATTTCCGTTATTATATAGACAACAAATATGGTTTTGAAGTCCAGATTTAGGTTGCCAGCAGAGAGCATTCAGAGTTCCTTAATTGCCTACAGGAAAAGAGGTTGTTGAGCTGAATGTTCAAGTAGTAGGTCATAGTTAACCATTTACTTTTTAAAAATTCACACAATTTATATTTTAGAAGTTCGATAATTTAATACTAAAAATACATATTTGACTCGATTAAAAAAATTAAATTAATTAATTGTATACTATTGACTCCGTTACAATATAGTATTTGTTCAAACATATTTTCTCAACCAACTGAAGCACAAAAAGCCAACATCCCCGCTAGGGATTGAACTTGTAACCTCTCAGAAGTTCGATAATTTTAATACTAAAAATATATTTGACTCGATTAAAAAAATTAAATTAATTAATTGTATACTATTGACTCCGTTACAATATAGTATTTGTTCAAACATATTTTCTCAATCAACTGAAGCAAAAAAAGCCAACATCCCCATTAGGGATTGAACTTGTAACCTCTCACTTAAGAAGGCTACAACAATGCCACTTGACCACAAGGTGAGATTAATCTAATTTTTATTAGCTTGACTTAAACTAATAAGCTTAATAAAGTATAGATATCAAGTGAGTTGTGTTATATTAAGAAAATCCAAACGAAAACTCACATCGATTGACACTGAAATTTGTCTTGTCACCGAAAAAATAAGCTTTTAATCACATGTATCACGATTATAAGATAGCTTTTACTTTGTTTTTTTAATTTATTATATCTTTTGCTTCCTGCCACGTATTAGTTTTGAAAGGCTTGCAAATAAGAGTTTTGGCAGATTTTTTTAAAATACTTTTTACTTTTATAATAATTTTAAATAATAATAATAATAATAATAATAATAATATTATTATTATTATTATTATTATTATTATATTGTATTTTGAATTGGTAGAATTGTAATTGCTAAAATCTAATGATAAATTAAAGTCTGGTCTACTTCTTGTGGAGATGTGAAATACTTAATATGAGGTCTGACCCATTTTAATTTATCACCGGAAATGTTTCTATCAATTTCACTTTAATTTAGCCCTCAATGCAACGTGGTACCTAATGAAGTGGTCCTGAGTATTGTGGATGGATGGAAAATGCATTTTATAATAATAATAATTGATGGATAATAACACTAGGCTTGGGCCACGCGGACCGGTCCAAAAGAACAACTATACTTTCCAGAGACTTCGTATCCACAAAATCTCAAGAAAGTGGGGAACTGGATGATGGATAATACACTAGGCCTGAGCCATATGGACCGACCCAAGAGTGCAACTAGATCAAGGAAGCCCAAGAAGGAGACTCAACGCAGACCTACCAAAGAATTCGATAAGGATTGGACATAGCACTTATAGGGTTTATTAGTTATAATGTAACAGGGACTCCCAATATGAGGCGGTCCAGGATTCTTATTCCTTATAAGACTCTAGCCTCAAAATATGTATAAATAGACCATTCACACATGAAGAAGGGAGGCAATTCTGAGCAATACAATACCTATATTCTCTCCACATATTTTTCCTACATTCTTCCTATATTCTCATTACTTTAACATGTAGTGTTGGCCTGCCTTTGACTACCCAAAAGTCATAAAATCAACATTAAAGTCATAAAACCAACAACAACAATAATAATAATATGATTATATTGTATTTTGAACTGGTAGAATTGTAATTGCTAAAATCTAATGATAAATTAAAGTCTGGTCTACTTCATGTGGAGATGTGAAATACTTAATATGAGGTCTGACCCATTTTAATTTATCACCGGAAATGTTTCTATCAATTTCCCTTTAATTTAGCCCTCAACGTGGTACCTAATGAAGTGGTCCTGCGTAGTGAGTATTGTGGATGGATGGAAAATGCATTTTATAATAATAAACTAGATATTGTCACGTGCGATGCACGGTCTAAATTTATATAATTAAATATAAAGTATTGTTATAACATTTATAACAAAAGAAAGAGAATTAGATGGTACGTATCTCTTACTATTTCAGGGAGGAAAATATGGTAGCTGATGCATTAGTAAAGGTAACGACTAAGGTTTTTTTTTTTTTTTTTTTCAGTCCAGACCCAATCATAATTATGGTGTGCTTTTCGGTTTAAAAGTGCACCATCAACTCAAAATTTCACATGAAAGTCATCTTAAAATTACCTCACTGTGAATAAAGTTTTTAACACTTACTCTTCCGTATTAATTTACACACTGTGCACACAACCATTGCTCGATTTGTCTAAGGAAAATGATAAGTATATATGTTCCAAGTAAAAACTCTTGTTACAGATCTTTATTTTATTGGACGATGAAAAAGAATTTAGTAAAAGCTGTCTTTTTTCTTTTTTTTTTTGAAAGGTAAACTTCATTAATAAGCATTAAAAACGATTACAACAAGGTTCAATGAAATGATAAGACATTTCATTTTCCTAGCTAAGCTAATGAAAATTTGATTCGCAGACTGCTTTACAAATATGAAGTTGTGATCCTTAAAGGACATTAAAGCTTCTTTGATGGTCTTGCTAAATGTAGACAAGCCTCTTCGTGGGTGTGAGGTCTTGTACACCACCTGAGTCTTCATATCCATACTGAAGTCCATAGACAATAATCCCAACAGAAGGTACACTTCCGACCTTGTGTATTTGATCGGTTCTTCGGTGGGCATCCTACAGACTGAACTGAACTGCATATCATTGTTCAGAAGAGGCATATTACAATTGTCAACTACTACGCTCAGGATGAGTATTACATAAACCATGACCATAACAAACTTATCACGCTCCATACAAACCTCGTCAATAGAACGAGAGGGAAAAGCTCGTCAAAGAAACGAGAGGGAAATACAAAAAAACTGCAAATAGATGCAAGAAGGAACAAAGTACAAGAAATAAACACCAACAATAAAATACCATAAAATAACACCAACAAGAGGTGTATTATTTGGAATACAAAAACATGAAAAAAGGGAGATCGGCGTAGGAGAAGAGAAACGGAGGAGGATGGTGGAGCAGTTGCGTGGGGAAGCTTTGCGGTGATGGAAGGCGGATGAGCTGTGATGATAGGAGGTGGAGAAGCTGCTGCGATGGTGGGAGACGGAAGTGCGATGACGGATGCAGTGGTTGAAGGCGGAGGCACGATGAGGGACGGAAGATGACTGGTGAGCCTGAGGAAGAAGGGAACGGTCGCTGCCTCCGTTAAACAAGGGGAGGCGGCGACCGCCAGAAGGAGAGGAAGATGACCGGAGAAAGAGGAGCTATAGAGAAGGATAAAACTAGAGAGAAATTAGGGTTTAACTGTCTTTTTTTTAGTACTATTGACTTTGTTACAATGTAGCATCTGTTCATTTTTTAATCAATCAAAGCATGTAATGTACGTAATTACGTCAACCAAAAGATTATATATAAAGTAAAAAAGTACATTGCATATTGATATAGTATTATTCTTGATACAATATGACCTCTCAACATAGTCAAATACTTACAAATATACTTGATAATAAGATTATTTTTAGATTCAATAATATTCAAAATATTATTGGAGAGTTAAACATATTTAGGATTTAAATTGAACTTACTTGAGTATGATCCCAATATGAATTGAATTGCATAAATTAGGTTTTGTATTATACTTGGTTATGAATTGAATGAAATTGATTTGACTCTTCATAATTATGGCCAAATTATGCAAGAGAAATTTATTTGGAACTAGTGTTCCACCTATGAGAATAGGGTTACACCATAGCCATACCTATCATATTTCTTACTCACATTTGAGAAAAGGGAGTTTGAAGGAAATAGGCACACAAAGTGTTTGTTAAATTGCCTCTTCTAGTCAAGTTGCCATGAGAAAGGGACTTAGGATTAGTTGATAGTCCAATTGATCACGAGAGTGACATTGGCACTTAAACCGTTTCCCCACGTTCATCATCTAGAATTGCATAACTTAAACTTTAGACACAAATGAGATTTTATTCAAGGATGATGTTTGGTTCAAATCTCTATTTCTTTTATTATCTTTTAATTCACTTACTTGCTCTCGTTATTGATTTCTTGAACATGCAATACTCCAATATCTTTAGGTTAGCTTTCAAACACTCTATGAACCCGTGTTTAACCCTTCATTACTTAAACTCCAATTAAGTCATTCCCAGAGGACTACACTCACTAATCAAACCACTAAAAATACAACTTTCAAATGGCAGGAAAGTTTTAACCATATTGGCTTTGTGTAGCAGTGAGATTGAGCTTTGGGGTAAGGGCAATGTGAGGGTATTTACGGGGGAAATTGAGAGGTGTAAGCGGGAGTTGGGTGTTTTCGAGGCAGATATGATCCAAGTGGTGTTTATCATTTCCGTGACGATAGTATGCTCAGTAATAAGACCATCAATCTATGTATTGGAGACAGAGGGCGAAGAAGTTTTAGTACCGAAAAGGGGATATAAAGTCACATTTTTTTCCACTCGGCGATGAACACTAAACATCAGAAAAATATAATTAAACAACTTCAGACAAAGTGTCAGTGTGTGTGTGTATCCAATAATAATATATACATAAAATTATAAAATTTTATATAATAGAACTTCATACAATTAAGTTCATATACTTTCAAATCAACAATTTCTTGAAATCAAATATGATGCACAACTACTCATGTAATCAAGCCAATTAGGAATTTCTCATAAGAACACACATGTTCATCCATCAAAATGTATTCTACCATTTAAAATAATACCTAAGAATTTAAGGGCAAGCAAAAAAAAACAAAATCCACTTACTTGATAGATGCTATTTTAATTTCTTCCAAATTCTCAAAACTTCAATTGATCAAATAATTCTTTTCTCTTACTACAGGACTTTGCTCCAAACCTTTGAGGAATCAATCAAGAGAATGAAGGAAGAAAAAGATTTTTTTTTTTTTTTTTAATTTGGTAGGAGGTTTTTTCGGTCAAGTGGAGTATAGAGGGGAAGGGAATGAATACATCATCTCATCATTCATCATTTAATTTGAAATAATAATTTGATTTAATTAGCTTAATGGTGATGGGTGTAACTCCCAATCACCAATCCAATCATCATTTAATAATAATAACAACAACAATAATAATAACATTATATATATATATATATATATATATATATATATATATATATATATATATATATATATATATATAT